>NW_022995372.1:27615761-27737249 GCF_004354385.1 Drosophila innubila
TACATCGCCCTTAAACCACAGAGGCTCTTTAGGCAGGCTAAGGTAATATTAAGCGATTCATTAACCTTAACATACCATTCCATAACATACATACGTATAAACATATATATATATATTTTGTCCACGGCGTCTCCGCCACAGCCTTGTGTCGCACATTTACGGTGCAAATTTGTATATGCCATTATTTATGTTGATGGCCATGTTTTCTTCCTCGTCTGTTGTTTCGTGTAGCCAGGAAGAAATGTACACACATGAAATATAAAGATGTTAGAGATTAAGGATGTTCGACCGCAATGTATATATAAATAGGAAATAATACAAATTATACCCATCTGAACATGAAAATGTCCGTATAATTATTGCTGTAGGGAGGAGAAACACGATGGCCAACACAGGATGAAGTAGGTCCATTCGGTGGCCAACATGGGGATGACAGGTGGTGTCATCTCAGGCAGGGCAGGTACGCCTGGGTCCGGAACCAGGATCCTGTTTGGACGAGAGGTGGATCAGTGTTAGGTTTTGTGAATGTTTGTTTGTTTACTTACCGTTTTGTTGTTGATTGCAGGTTTTGTTGTTTATGTTGTGGATTTCCGTCGTCTTTTGTTGTAGTGTTGTGTAGTTCCGTTCTCCACAGCTGTTTGTGTATCGATGATGTAATCGATTGTTCGGACTGCGGGCCAGGGATGGGACTCTACCCTGAGAACCGATGAGCCAGCCGGCGCGGTACAGAGTGACAAGCAGTTCGTAACAATATGGCGCCCAAATCGAAAGAGCTCACGGTTTTAAAATCGTGGCTATTTCTGAAAAAAATATAAATGTATACAATGTTGATACACGAGGTCAATCCCTCGGCTTTAGGATCCACGCACCTGAAGTCTTATGCGGCACGGAAGGTGGCCCATAATTGCGCAGTGTGTTGTGGAGTCGAGAAGCACGAAGATGATTTTGCCGACCATATATTCCTTTTGGCATCGGAGGATGCTCTCGTTGCGGTTGGTGCAGTTCGGGACGTACCGACTGTATCCATAGCCTGGTGGTAGCCGTGACGATAGTTTAATTCTGATACCAATTGTGATATTAGGTTAGTATGTTGTTTGTTATTTATTTATTTATTTATATCTATTTGTTTTGTCTTACTCTGTGTTTGCTGTGGATGTGTGTTGGCCGCGGTTAGTTTTGAGCCTCGGAGACTGGTGACCCAGGACGATACCAGTATCGATCCTGCGCCGCATCGGTCACTCAACATGCTTCAGAAGCTGCCAGATGTACGATAGAAGCCAAATAGAAATTCAGTTAGCGTTTCTCGGATGCCGTTCATCACGCGAGTGATGAACTGAGCATTGACAGATGCTTAAATGTTTGTCCACTGTCCGAATCGTGCGTAGAAGTGTTGGTCCGCCTGTGTATATTTTTTTCTCTCCTTGTTTAGTTGATGTATTTGCTGTGAAATATAGTAGTAAATAATTGGTATTAATATTTAGTAATTTATATTTTTTGTAGTTATAGTTATTATATTAGTAATCGTTAGGCGTTTCGTTAAGTATCGTAAGTCTGTTTATTTTCGTGAGAGTTTTGTTTGACGTATATATATTCATTGTAAGTCCTGTTGGGTATTGTTTACGTTTTGTTAAGTCTGTTGGGTAGTCTTTACTTATTGTAAGTTGTTTGAATTAATTTTCTGTAAATACGTAAATTTATTGAATATTAGTTAGTGTCTGTATATATTATTTGTTAGTTTTGTATTAGTAAGTTTCTGTAGTGTTAGACTTGTTAATGTAATTTTTTGGTTAGCTTTAGTGAGATTAGTGTTATTTATGTCTATTTATTAGAATACAGGACATTTATGTATTTATTAGAAAATACGGGATTAGATTTTTTTTAGATAGAAAGAATGGATAGCGCGACGAAATCAGCGGTAAATGTAGCGATTGCTCAGGCCCACCAGACGTATAGGCATTCCTTGCGGTCGGGTATTAGCGATGCGCTTCAGGAGCAGATTAGAGAAGGGTTCATGGAGATGATGACACTCATCAATGAACTGATCAGGACGCAGAGCCCAGGGCAGGATCCGAAAGTGTCGTAGCGATGCTTCCAGGGTTGGAAAGCTCAGATCCACGGCAGTAGCTATTCCGGAGAGCCAGAAGATGAATCCCAGGATCATCGTGATACCGATTATTTGTGCGATGGGCAAATATGGTTCACTGATCCACTGGCGATGAATAGATACCATCTAGGACGGCATAATCTCCGCGTAGAGGATCGCCGAGTAGATGCGTTTAAAGAAGCGTTGTGGCTCACGGATGCGCACGACCAGACTTTTGTTGGAAGCCCGGCTAACTCAGTCGGTAGAGTATGAGATCTCAGAGTGCTCTTGAGTAGGGTCGTGTTGTGGGTGTGGCCTACGTTGGGCGCTGCGTTAGGTGCCGGCTGGTCACAAACGATCTAGGGGTATTGTTATGTTCATGTTTTATCGTTTGTGCCAGCTCGATGTTTATTGTTATTTGTATTTTCCTTTATTATCGGCTCTGTCGATATACTTTATTATGTATTTAAAGATATAGTTATCGATAGGTATCGGCGGTAAATTACATGTGAAGGGGTGTGACCCTAAATTTTAGATCATAAAGAGAGACGATGCATTTTGTTTTGCAGTAACGGCGAGTTTTTTTTTGGATTTGAAAAGGAAAGGGAAAATAGAGGAATAGGAAGAATTTTAGGAGACCACGAGGTTGACAGAAAATTCGAGGAGTTCGATTTGATCGGCGAAGAGGAGCGGTTGCCTTCCCCAGGCACACAGTTTTTGTGAGGAGAAGTTTCGCGCCTTGTGCCGCAGTAGCACGTGTGCCGTCTCAGTGCTGCCACGAATTTGACATTCCACCAGAGGTTGTGCCGCGTCTGGAACCGAGGAGTACTGGCCGGCCTCTGCCCCAAGAGAAATCTTTGTGCCGTGCGTAGACTGTTTGCCGCACCAACTGCACGTCATCTTGGCAAGCTGCATATCGGCCGAAAGGCAGACAACAGGACGACATCCCCGAAGTCCCGTAGAGAGACCTGTGAGCAGCAGTGGGCAGAACATCGGCGGCGTTATTGTACACAAGTGAGTCCGTTCCGAGGCCCCTTTCCATGTCAGGAACTACGCCTTTTCTTTTTTTTCTATTTTATAAATAATTACATAGTGCGTTTTGTGTAGAGCAGTCGCTGTCTAAGCTTTATGGCAAAAATAGACGAAAAGTGAACAAAATTAAACTTAAAATTTATTATCTTAAGATAAACAGAAATTAACTGAAAGCTGAAAGAAAGAAAACAAGAATCTGAATAAGAAAGAAATAAAATATTTTTCTATTATTAATAATTAAATTTAAATGATGTAAAAATCAAGCTAAGCTAAAAAGAATATAAAATTAATTAAAATGCAAATTAAAATTGAAAACAAGACAAACAGAGTAGGGACGATAACGACATGATTAATATTTAACAGATATTTATATACATTTAAGTATATAATGAGATTTAATTAAAATCACAAGCACACATAGATTGACAGATAAACATATATATATATATAAACATTTATAAATATATACATATACTCTACCCTTACATCCTTTAAACCACCCAGAGAGCTCTTTAGGCAGGCTAAGGTAATATTAAGCGATTCATTTTAACCTAACATACCATTCCATAACATACATACGTATAAACATATATATATATATATTTGTCCAGCGTCTCATACAACATTGTGTCGTACATTTACGGTGCAAATTTGTATATGCCATTATTTATGTTGATGGCCATGTTTTCGTTCCTCGTCTGTTGTTTCGTGTAGCCAGGAAGAAATGTACACACATGAAATATAAAAGATGTTAGAGATTAAGGATGTTCGACCGCAATGTATATATAAATAAGGAAATAACACAAATTATACCCATCTGAACATGAAAATGTCCGTATAATTATTGCAATGTATATATATAAATAAGAAATAACACAAATTATACCCATCTGAACATGAAAATGTCCGTATAATTATTGCTGTAGGGGAGGGAGAAACACGATGGCCAACACAGGATGAAGTAGGTCCATTCGGTGGCCAACATGAGGGAGATGACAGGTGGTTGTCATCTCAGGCAGGGCAGGTACGCCTGGGTCAGAACCAGGGATCCCTGTTTGGACGAGAGGTGATTAGTGTTAGGTTTGTGAATGTTTGTTTGTTTACTTACCGTTTTGTTGTTGATTGCAGGTTTTTTGTTGTTTTATGTTGTGGATTTCGTCGTCTTTTGTTGTAGTGTTGTGTAGTTCCGTTCTCCACAGCTGTTTGTGTATCGATGATATGTAATCGATTGTATTTCGGACTACGGAGCCAGGGATGGGACTCTACCCTGAACCGATGAGCCAGCCGGCGCGTTACAAGAGTGACAAACGTTCGTAACAAATAGCTGAAATTGCGATGCTTGAAGACTGATAAAGAATTTTAGTTTGTGGAAATTTCAAAATGCTATTGCATTGCAAAAAAATAAACAATTTGATGAAAATTTAAATTCGGAATTAGATAAAATGGGAAAACATTTTATGAAGGTTTGAAGTTCGTCACCCCAAGGAGAAATAACAAATTTAGTTATACAAAAAAGTAGAAAACAAACAAAATTCTAACAATAATCCTGCAAAATTTTAAAAATTCTACCTTCAATATTAAGAAAAATTCAAAAAAGGTGAATTTTCCTTGGTGCAACCAATTTTGCAGTTGATTAAAATGGTACG
This sequence comes from Drosophila innubila, assembly GCF_004354385.1. Lineage (NCBI taxonomy): Eukaryota > Metazoa > Arthropoda > Insecta > Diptera > Drosophilidae > Drosophila > Drosophila innubila. The sequence continues at coordinate 27,620,523 of NW_022995372.1, forward strand.
TGCTGCCAGATCAGAAAACTTTGCAGGGTGGCAACCTTTAATCAGGGGTGGCAGCCTTACACACCAGTGCTGCCAAGTTTTAGATGCAACAATAGCTGTTTCTGGCTGGAAAGCATCTAAGTTATTTTTTGTATTGCACAGTTTAACCAAAAATAATACCAAACTTAGCTGCAAATAAATTTTAATTACTTATATTTAAATTGTCAGACTTCCAGCTAATTGCCATTTTGAGGATTTTTGTAACCAAACGAACTCTGAAAATAACCAGATCTGGCTATTAAATAGCTAATTTGACAACAGTGCTGTCCTCAAAGGCAGATCAGCTGTTCGCGATGGTGCAACCTGTTTAGTTTTTTACTAAAATCCACAAAATCGGTAAGAACATAACTAAAGTGCTAACTATTTGACTGCAATAACATCATTAACAGCCCGCAGGCACTTCCGTTCAACTTCTTGGACACACTGCGTCTTACGGTGCGCGGAGGACATGGCGGCAACGGATTACCGATATATATGGGTGGCGTTGGGGGCAGGGCGGCTGTGTGTACTTTGTGGGGGAAGGCCTGACGCTGCTGCGTAAGGCGCAGGGCCTGAAGGATAAACGGGTGCTCGCCTCCAGTGGTGAGGACAGCAGCAAGTTGAGTATTTTCGGAAAGCGCGGAGTTGATCAGCGCATAGAAGTTCCCGTGGGAGTGCAAGTCTATGATGAGCAGCAGAAACTGCTGGCAGATCTGAATGAACACGATGCCACCTGCATTGTGGCAGGCGGCGGCACTTGGCTGCACCGGCAACAATTTCATAGGACGACCTGGCGACAATCGCACTGTGAGTCTGGATCTCAAGCTGATTGCCGACGTGGGTCTGGTTGGATTTCCCAATGCGGGAAAGAGCACACTGATCAAAGCCATTTCAATAAGCCAAAGATAACCGCCTATCCTGTAAGTATTATATGCGCTTTTCTATGTATGGAGAATTCTATTAACTGTCGTTTGGTTGGCTCCTTTCAGTCACCACCATTGTCCCCAGATCGGACCATTGAGTACAGCGACTTGCGGTCCATCAGCGTGGCCGACTTACCAGGACTCATCGAAGGGCACACGCTAATTTCGGCATGGGTCACAAGTTCCTCAAGCACATTGAGCGCACTCGCTTGCTGTTCTCTTATGGTGGACATCTTCGGATTTCAGTTGAGTCCACGACATCCGCATCGCGACTGCTTGACGACAACATCTATGCTCTCTCAACAAAGAGCTGGAGCTCTATGATCCCATATTGTTGGAGAAGCCCGTCCTGCTGCTCAATAAAATGGACAAGGAGGGCGCCAAGGACATCCTAACGAGGCTGAAGCCGAGAATTACAAATCTGGATAGTGGTCTATCTGAATGCCCGGAGGAAGTGCGACCTAAACGAGTCCTCAGATTTCAGCACATTTTACCCATTTCGGCCAAGAACTCGGTGGGAATAACGCAAGTAAAGAAACAGCTACGAGAAACGCTGGACGAGGTGGCAGCAGAGCACTTATTAACTGATAACCACATGATAAAAGAGAAATTGCAGCAACGTATGGGTGTAATAGGTCCCAAAATCACATAATAAATGTTATTATCCTGTTTACTTTTATTTAAACTTGTGATAAGATGATTCGAAAATCACAGTGATTTTTATTGCCCATCACCATTACGATGTGCGATGAGTAAAACAATCGATACCGTTTGCATGATGCGCCACCCGCGATATCTCATCACTAGGCAACCACAGTCACACACAACACATACACACGCACGCATTGTTGTGTCGCGTCGCTAAAACACGAAACGAAAATGTTGAAATTTTTTAACGCTCGCGCAGTAAAACAAATTCCAATTGGTGCTGTGTGAACATGTGCTCAGTGCTAAATGCTTCAAATATTTCCTATTGGATTATGAAGGGCGACTGGCATTTAAATTGTAATGAATATAATGACATTTCGATACATACACACAAACACATTAATCTTGAGGGGGGCAGAATACTGAAAAACTGGTATATAAAAGACGACGCCAAATGAAAAAGACAGAGCGTAATAAAGAGAGCGAGAGAGAAGAGAAAACACAGGTGACACCCAGCAATTGAACGGTAAAAAATTTGCCAAAATTAACTATTCCTCTCTCGTAATGTCACAACACAACAACCCCCCGCATCTTCATCATCATCATCATCAATACTACCAGCAGCAACAACAACAGCAACAACAACTACATCACCAGCAGCAGCAGCAGCAACTACAACATAAACAAATACAGCAACATAGTTGGTACTCACATGTTGCTTCCCTACCTCCACCATCCGCACGCCGCAGCCTGCGGCGCCCTGCTCCATAACAACAACATCAACAACAACAACAACATTATGAATGCATACGGGCGGGAGCTGGTGGCGCATGCAGCATATTATGGCGCTGCAGGAGGGGTGGGCTATAACCTTGAGGGAAACACTGTGGCCTATGCGCACAACCAGCTGCTGCAATACCAACAACAACAGCAGCAGCAGCAACAACAACAACAACATCATCAGCTCAGTCAACGTTCGTATTTGCCGCACAGTTTAATGCATGGCTCCTATCCCTATATCAAAAGCGAGCCATTGGAGCTGCCTGATGATAGACAACGCCAACAACATCAACAACAGCAACAACAACAGCAACAACAACAGCAACAGCAACAACAACAACAACACCACTTCCAGAACCCTATGGCACCGCCGCCAGCTCCCGCCAATCGACACAGCCTCGATGCCAGCGGCGAAATGATAATAAAATGTAAGTATCGAGCTTTTGGGGATATCGATAACCATACTCCACTCACACACACACAGCCAGATAAATGCACACACTGACAGTGTTACATGCAATTGGTACAGACGCACGCAAACACTGAAATAAAATACTGACAGAGAGAGTGTCAGAGACTGTGTAAGAGACTGGGAAAGAGAAAAGTTACGGTTACTTGGGGGCTATTTTCCTATAGCGTAAGTAGCCGTAATTTCAGCTCCGTTTTTGGCGTCGCGGAATCAATAAAACGTTTTGTAGCTGAGTTGAGTTGAGTTACGCTGAGGTTTTTACGTTTGTTCGTTCGGTTGGTTTTCGGTTTTTGGTTCGTCGTCTACGTTCTCTGTATATGTATCTGTATTTTGTATCTCTGTTTCTGAGTGCGTTTCGTCTAGCTGTATGTGTGTATGTATCTATTTTTTTTATCTATATATTCATAGATATATAATTTTTTACATGTTATATGCTCTGATAGATGCTTTATATTACCGGCTATAATCCTAATGTTTATGTACAAACATTTCTATCTATCGATGAAATTTTGTTTGACGGTGTCTAATTGTGTGTGTATCATTTTCAAGTCTCGATTCTTATGTAACATGTACGTTCCCCAATAGATTATATTGTAACCTATGGATTATCATACCCTAAGGGCGGGGCATCTAATATGATATATGATATAATTCAGAGACAATTCAATTATTTTGTAATGGGCATTATTACTATAAAAGACAATCATTATTATTTATTAAACTTTATATTATGCTGAGGGAAAATTAGAGACTATATACTTCTACATAGTACATAAAGAAAAATAAAACACTTGCTTCTCTTATCTCTGAATTCGTGCTTATCTCAGTAGTCGCCCAGAGAGAACTCAAAATTAATAATATGTATAAGAAATATGTATGTATAAGTGTAAGAACCATCCATATCTGAAGTTGGGAAGATATTATTCAATTTGCTTCAGTGAATTTTCAGGGTAATTTATTAGAATTTCTGTCGCATATATCTACATAATTTCTTTAAATTTATTTATGTTCATCTTTTGTAGCTTTTCCTACTTTTTTCATTCAAGTGCGCAATAATTATATGGTATGGAAATTATATTTCCACTTTCTTTTATCTCCCAATAATTTTTCTTTCATTTTTATAAATATTTTAATTGAGCCATTATCTGACATTTCAAGCATTTTTTACTATATGTATACGCATATTAGAGATAATTCTCCTAGCACACTTTTCAATTTACACATAAGATTTGTGTCGATAAGAAACCATAAATAGAATTCTATATTTAAAACTAAATTCATTAGAGTGTAAAGTCACCCAAATGTGATATAAGTTCAATAAAGAGTTTCGGTTAATTCATTGTATAAATATTCTGTATTTTTTTTGGCAGCGGAACCCATTGACGAACATGCCTATAAATCCAACTATATTGATGATAACACGCCCTTTGCGGATTTTAGTAAATATCCAGAGTTCGGTGACGACATGTTGAGCCCCAAAGTGGAGCTTTCGATCAAGGATGAGGGGTATGGGAGTCAAAAAGTTCTGGTAAGTTGTATTTTCCATAGTTTTGTTATTAGACAAGTGATATTATCTGATAATTTGTAGAATCCGCTCAGCTATCCGAGACGTAAGCTGCAATCGGAACGTTCGTCGGAAAGTCTTCCCATTTGTCATCGTTGCAAGGAGGTGTTTTTCAAGAAGCAAATCTACTTGCGTCATGTGGCCGAGAGCAGTTGCAGCATACAGGAGTATGACTTCAAGTGCAACATATGCCCCATGTCCTTTATAAGTACCGAGGAGTTGCAGAAACATAAACACCTACACAGAGCAGACAAATTCTTTTGCCACAAGTACTGTGGCAAGTACTTTGACACAATTGCCGAATGCGAGTCGCATGAGTACATGCAGCACGAGTATGATAGCTTTGTTTGCAACGTAAGTCAATCAGGCGGGAATCTGTGTATTATAATTGTAATAACTACTAATTCTTGCAACTTTATCTTGCAGATGTGTTCCGTTACGTTTGCCACGAGGGAACAGCTCTACGCTCATTTGCCGCAACACAAATTCCAGCAGCGTTACGATTGTCCCATTTGCCGCTTGTGGTACCAAACTGCTTTGGAGCTGCACGAGCATCGTCTAGCTGCTCCCTATTTTTGTGGCAAGTATTACGCAGCCGCACACCCACAGCAGTTACAACAGCAGCCACAGCAACAGCAACAGACCAACTATAAACTACAGGATTGTCATATGGCCACCATGGAAAGTAAGTGGATAGACTGAAATACCTGTAAGACTATAGCTTTGCTTATTTATGCTATTTATTAATATTTATTTATTTATAGTAATTATTTTTTCAAATTCACTTAAAATTGTTCAATACAATGATGCTGTAGAGCTTGTTACGTGGTATTTATAAAATATGCATTCCACTGCGTTTAATTTCGATTAACTAAAAGATTGCTCTATTATCTCATTGAGATTGAAATATATAGATTTAGCTCGCTGTTCCTTAAGTCTGTTTGGTGGTCAAGCACCTTAGTTCTTCACACTCCAATTAATTTAATATTTATTTATTTCAATAATTCACACTGAATTGACAAGTCTACCTGATTTCCATACCTCAAATCTTCATACAGGGTATATATTAGTTGTTTCCTTTTATTTGGATCACTTAAAATCCAAATCACACTTCAATTATTTGAAAACAATTAAACAAAGCAAAATCCAATTTCATTAACTGATCTACCTAAATTACAGTTTTCAGATTAGTTTACAAAGCATATAGTTACTAACGGTTTTTTTTTAATTGTTTCTACTTGGATCAGGCAACATTCAAATTCTCTACATCACACTTCAAAAATACAGATTTGTAGTTGTAACACGTATACCTAGATCCTTATGAATATTTTCGTTTCGAATTTACCAAGGAGAACCGATAATTGTTCATAAGATTTTCGACTGCATTCCTTTGATATTTCCTCTTCTGGCCCTACTTTAAAATGGGTTTAAAAGTGTGGAATTATAAAGCAGCATTTTATACTCTATTGCAGGGCATATTTTCTAGTCTACTAGCTACTTCTATTTCAAAAGTGTTTTTAACTTAGTTCACCCTTATATTTTTCAGTGCCGACACCGCATCACAAGCCGAATGCTACTGCCAGCGCATTGCCGGCAACGGCAGCCTTAAGTTCATTGTTGCAACAACGTCAGGCGAATGCCGATGGAGCCGCTTTATTTGCCTCAACGCTGAAGAACGAGGCGAATGTGAAGCTGGAGCGAAGCTACAGCAATTCCACAAGCGAGTCTGGCTACAGTTTGCACGACAGCAGCTATAACAATGCCTATGGCAGCGACACCTCGTTACATACTGCTGGTGGTGCAATTGGTGGTCCGCAGGCGCACTCCTCGACGCTGGACGATTCGGAGGATGCGCTGTGCTGTGTGCCGCTGTGCGGTGTCCGTAAGAGCACCAGTCCGACGCTTCAGTTCTTCACCTTTCCCAAAGACGAGAAGTACTTGCATCAGTGGCTCCATAACCTCAAGATGTTCCATATTCCGGCATCGAGCTATGCGAGCTTTCGTATCTGCAGTATGCACTTCCCCAAGCGTTGCATCAATCGTTATTCCCTGTGCTATTGGGCGGTGCCCACCTTCAATCTGGGCCACGACGATGTTGCCAATTTGTATCAGAATCGTGAGCTGACCAACACCTTCACCACCGGCGAGGTGGCACGTTGCAGCATGCCCAACTGCACCAGCCAACGGGGCGAGAGCAATCTCAAGTTCTATAACTTTCCCAAGGATATTAAGAGTCTGATCAAGTGGTGCCAGAACGCCCGACTGCCCGTCCAGGCCAAGGAGCCGCGTCACTTTTGCAGCCGCCACTTCGAGGAGCGCTGCATTGGCAAGTTCCGGCTGAAGCCATGGGCAGTTCCAACATTACATTTGGGCGCGCAATACGGCAAGATTCATGACAATCCAAAGAACTTGTATGTGGAGGAGAAACGATGCTGCCTTAATTTCTGTCGTCGCAGTCGCTCCTCAGACTTTAACATGTCGCTGTATCGCTTTCCCCGGGATGAGGTCCTGCTCCGACGCTGGTGTTACAACCTACGACTGGATCCTTCTGTCTATCGCGGCAAGAATCACAAAATATGCAGCGCTCACTTTATCAAAGAGGCTTTGGGACTTCGCAAGCTATCACCAGGTAAAATTAAGCTCTTTTCAATTGTAAATGATATCTTTTTGGAACAGATAGAACCAAATGAAGTGTAGAGCTTGTTCGTTTCATACGATTTTTTTCGTGAGTTGTTGTTCCAATGCAATATTCGCATTTATGGCTGCAGAAAAATTGGCTCTGTCCTTGACTCTTAAGGCACTACACTAGCTTTGGTGATCTGTGTTCTGTACATTTTTTATTGACGCTCGCGGAATTAAAGGGTGAAAAGAGGAGCACTTCTATATATTTTTCTTGAATAAACTTCTTCAATCAAAACATTGACCCCCTGCCTCCGTCTTATTGCACGATAAAATTATCTCAACTCTGTTGTGTTTAATTTTCAACCTCCTAGGTCTTATGGTTTGGGCTGTAAAATGATCAGTGAGTGATTGTGTCATTCAGTCAGGACAAAGAGTTTTAAATACACATAGATAGAATTAATTATTATATATCTAATTCGAAATCAATATCTTTGATATTGCAGGTGCTGTTCCCACGTTGCATTTGGGCCACAACGACACGTTCAACATATACGAGAATGAACTGTGGCCACCACCAACGCCCACCACGCCCACCAATCCACAGCAGCAACAGTTGCAGCTGCAGCAGCAAAATTTGCAGCAGTCGCATAATCATAGCAGCAAATATCAGCGACATTCGGCTGCATCGACATCCTCGTCGGCCAGCTCGGCATCGCATTATGTGGACGCGGATATGGGTGGATCGTATATGGGAGTGGGCAACTCGGGAGGATCGTCGTCTGGACTGAATGTGAGCGACAGCATGGACGTGTGCTGTGTGCCCAGCTGTGAGAGTAAGCGGCACAACAATGAGAACATCACATTCCATACGATACCAAGGAGGCCGGAACAGATGCGCAAGTGGTGTCACAATCTGAAGATACCCGAGGATAAAATGCACAAGGGAATGCGCATCTGTAGTCTGCACTTTGAGCCCTATTGCATTGGTGGTTGCATGCGTCCATTTGCGGTGCCCACTCTGCATCTGGGACACGATGACGACGACATCCATCGTAATCCGGATGTGATCAAGAAGCTGAATATCCGTGAAACCTGCTGTGTTGCTGTCTGCAAACGCAATCGGGATCGGGATCATGCCAATCTGCATCGCTTCCCCAGCAACGTCGCTCTGCTGACCAAGTGGTGCGCCAATCTGCAGCGTCCCGTTCCAGATGGCACAAAGCTCTTCAACGATGCCATTTGTGAGGTGCACTTTGAGGATCGTTGTCTGCGCAACAAGCGACTGGAGAAGTGGGCGGTGCCAACTCTAATCCTGGGCCATGACAATATTGCCTATCCTCTGCCCACGGCGGAGCAGGTGGCCGAGTTCTATTCCCGACCCAGTGCACCCAACAATGGCGACGAGCAGGGCGAGTGCTGTGTGGTGACTTGTAAGCGTAATCCCAGCGTGGACGACATTAAGCTCTATCGTCCGCCTGAAGAGTCGCAAGTGCTCGCCAAATGGGCACATAATCTGGAGCTGGATGTCGCCCAGTTGCCGAACATGCGGATCTGTAATCTGCACTTTGAATCCCACTGCATTGGCAAGCGGATGCGACCCTGGGCCATACCCACTCTTAATCTGTCCACCAATATTGAGAATCTCTTCGAGAATCCAGAGCGTCAGATGCTGTACAAGCGTCGCACACATCTCAACTCCAATCCCAATCGAGGAGCTGCCTCCCATGGTGCTGGCATCGTGAAACCGACGTGGGTGCCACGTTGTTGTCTGTCACATTGTCGCAAGGTGCGCGCCTTGCACAATGTGCAACTGTATCGCTTCCCCAAGCTCAATCGATCTACGCTCGCCAAGTGGGCGCACAATCTGCAGGTGCCGATGGTGGGCAGCGCCCAGAGACGCCTCTGCTCCGCCCACTTTGAGCCCCATGTGCTGAGCAAGAAGTGCCCGGTGGCGCTGGCGGTGCCCACACTGGATCTAAATTCCCCGCCTGGCTACAAGATCTATCAGAATCCTGCCAAGCTGAAGGCCAATAAGCTCTGCCTGCAGCGGGTCTGCATTGTCGAGAGCTGCAGACGACAACGTGGTCAGGGGGTTCAGCTCTTCCGGCTGCCCAACAATCCCACACAGCTGCGGAAATGGATGCACAACATACGGATGCGGCCGAGAGGCGCCATGAGGCAACAGTATCGCATGTGCTCCATTCATTTTGAGACGCACTCGTTCAATGGAAAGCGTTTGAGTGCTGGGGCGATACCAACGCTGGAGCTGGGACATCAGGATGAGGATATCTATCCGAATGAGGCGCAATCCTTTGTCGAGGAGCACTGCACTGTCGAGGGCTGCGATGCGTCCAAGGAGCAGCCGGATGTGCGTCTATTCCGATTTCCCACCGAGGACGAGGATCTGCTCTGGAAATGGTGCAACAATCTCAAGATGAATCCCGTTGACTGCGTCGGCGTTCGCATCTGCAACAAGCATTTCGAGACGGACTGCATCGGACCCAAGCATCTCTACAAATGGGCGATCCCCACTCTAGATCTGGGCCACGATGATGCCCAGATTGAGCTCATACACAATCCCAAGCCGGAAGATCGATACGTTGATCCAGTGTTCAAGTGCTGTGTTCCTACGTGCGGCAAGACGCGCAAGTTCGATGAGGTGCAGATGAATAGTTTCCCCAAGGATCCAACACTCTTCCAACGCTGGCGACACAATCTCCGACTCGATCATCTCAGCTTTAAGGAGCGCGAACGCTACAAGATCTGCAACGTCCACTTTGAGGACATTTGCATTGGGAAGACTCGACTCAACATTGGCTCCGTTCCCACTATGGAGCTGGGGCACGACGAGACTGAAGATCTCTTCCAGGTGAATCCGGCGGAACTGCAAAGCAATCTATTCGGACGTCAGCGACGTGTTCATGGATTCATCAAGCAGGAGGAGCCTGAGGAACAGGAGGAGCACTCGGAGCTAGATGAGGACATTAAGCCGGACATTAGCATGTCAGAGGCGACAGACTTCAATACATCGCAGGTGAGTAGCCAACAGGATTTCGTAGCATGAGCAGAAAGATTAAGATTACGCTTACTGTAATTGACAGGTTAAAATAAAGAAATCCCTGGCAGATGTCAAGTGCTGCGTGCCGAGCTGTGGACGCAGTCGCTTGGAGCACGGAGCACGCCTATTCCCCTTTCCAAGTGGAAAACAACAACAGAGTAAGTGGCGCCACAATCTCCAATTGTCGTCCGCCGAAGTGGACAGAACGACACGTGTGTGCAGCGCCCACTTCAATCGTCGGTGCATCGATGGGAAGCAGCTGCGGGGTTGGGCAATGCCCACACAGCAGTTGGGACACCAGGAGCAACCGATCTATGAGAATCCAAAGAATATACCGGGCTTCTTTACGCCCACCTGTGCTCTGGCCCATTGCCGGAAGCGTCGGAGCATTGACAATGATCTGCGCACCTATCGATATCCGCGCAGCGAGGATCTGCTCGAGAAATGGCGGGTCAATCTGAGATTGGCGCCGGATCAGTGTCGCGGACGCATTTGTGCCGATCACTTTGAGCCCATGGTGCGTGGCAAGCTAAAGCTGAAGACGGGAGCGGTTCCCACGCTGAAGCTGGGACATCATGAGGGCGTTGTCTTTGACAATGAGGTCATTAAGGCGGGTCTGCAGCAGGAGGCAGAGGCAGAGGAGGGTGAGGCAAGCATGGAATCGCTAGTCAAGGTCAAGCAGGAGAAGTTCGATCCGGAGGATGAGCCACCTGACACTGATGATCGTGACAGTGAGGAGGTCGACAAGGATCCGGATGATCATGGCTATTTTGATCCCTTGGAGCTGGTGGAAACATTTGCGGAGCAACAAAGCGACGCCAATGCAACAGAAGATGACGATGATGATGATGATGATGATGATGATGTGGACGACGCTGGCGATGATGATGAGCTGCTGCTGCCGGATACGTCGCCAGTTCGAGTGGCGTTGCCATTGCTGCCACGCCGTGAGAAACCTGTGAACAATGTGACGCCGATTTGTTGCCTGAAACATTGTCGGAAGGAACGCACGGCAAGTCATCCGCTGAGCACTTTTGGTTTTCCCAAGGATCAACAGCAACTGCTTAAATGGAGCGCCAATCTGCAGCTGTCACTCGACGATTGCGTTGGACGCGTCTGCATCGAGCACTTTGAATCAGAGATGCTGGGCACGAGGAAGCTGAAACAGAATGCGGTGCCCACATTGAATCTGGGACACAGCACACCCCTTCGCTTCAAGTGCAATGGCCAATCCGTGGGCATTTATGATGACCAGCCGCAGCATTCGGTTTTTCGGCTTTGGAGCCTGAAACATTGCCGCAAAAGGAAACTTCTAACGGAAGCGCCGGAACCGGATCAAACAGCGATTAAGCGACGCTGCTGTCTGCCCAGCTGTGGCAAGCAGCCGGATCTCCATGGCGTTCAGTTGCTTCGTCTGCCCAGCAATCGCATCCTGCTGCGCAAGTGGCTCCACAACCTGAAACTATCACCCATGCTGGACAACAGCCAGGCGCGTCTCTGTAGCGAACACTTTGAGACTCCGCTGGAGCACCAGTCCCTGGAGAATTGTGTGCCCACACTGCGGTTGGGTCACGACGATACCCACATTTATCGCAATCGTGGCAGCATCAGCGGCATCTCGGCGGCGTCATCGTCATCCAGTGGCTGTATGGTGCCCAGCTGTCCCTGTGCCCGCCTCAATCTCTATCGCTGCTATGATCTGCCCGAGAATCGTGTGTTGCAGCAGGTCTGGCTGCAGTGGCTCCAACTGCCGATGCCTCAGCTGGCCAGCGATGGCAAGCTCTGTGTTATGCACTACATGCAGCTCTATGAGCAGGTGCCACTGCCCCGGGAGCTGCCAGGGTCGGTGCTCCGTCAGCTGCAAGATACATATGATCTAATCTCCAGTTCCTCCATGGCCATGAAGCTGCGCTGTGCCGTTCCGGGCTGTTACTCCAAGTACACGGACAACATCAGGCTGACCAAGCTACCAATGTGTCCGGACATCTGTGCCAAGTGGCTGTACAACACCAAGATCACCTATGAACCTGCCCGTCACTATATCTATCGCATTTGCATGCTTCACTTTGAGGCTCGCTGCCTGGGTCCAGTGCGTCCGAAGCAGTGGGCTGTGCCGACGCTGCAATTGAATCACAACGATCCGCATATCTATCTTAATCCCAAGTTGGATGGTAGCTCGCCAAGTTCCGTACACATTCCCATTCCCGTTCCCGTGTCTTTGACCACGTCCGTGCCCGTGGAGCTGCCATTGCGGATTAAAACAGAGCTGGCCTTCAGTGGCAGTCCCAGCGCCAGTGCCAGTCCGAGTCCACGTGGCAAGCTGCGTGTTTGCTGCATTCCCAGCTGTGCCCAACAGGCCACATTGCAGACGCGACTCTTTCGCTTTCCCAGCGCCGAGACGGCGATGCTCAAGTGGCTGGTGAATACGCAGCAACAGCCGAGATTGGTTGATGCACAGCATCTGTTCGTCTGCCAGGATCACTTCGAGGAGGAGGCCATTTGCAAGAAGCAACTGCGAAGTTGGGCTGTGCCCACGTTGAAGCTCGGACACGATGGTCATGTCATACCGAATGCGAAGCACAATGGCAACATTGCCGACAGCCAGGAGAACAAGCAGGCACTTCAGTTCATCTGGGAGAACTATTGCTCCGTCTTGAGCTGCTTCCAAACCCGCAGCGAGCAACTGCGCCTCTATGCATATCCCAAGGATCGGCCCACCATACGGAAATGGGCAGCCAACTGCAAGCATCGTTCCATGCAGGCGAGCAGCGATGGATTCCAGGTAAATGACAAGCAACTCTGCCAACAGAGCTATCTAAAAGTGCAATAATTACTATATGAGTTTTAAAGTAAAAAAAGCTTAAAAAAAACTTTAAAAAAGTCATAATTTTCTTAATTAAAAAATTGATGGCTCTCAAACTACTGGCTTAAATCTTAGACTGTATATGGATGAATTACAGAGATATTCATTAGATTTCTGGAAATTTAAAGCTTTTTAATTTCGGTTTTGCCATTCTCAAGTAATGTAGACAAAATGCGCGCACGTCTAAAAAAATTCTAAAAAAAAATAAAATAAATCAAAAAAGTGGGATTGGTTCAGTTCAGGTTTGGGCAGTTGCCTACTGTTATAGATCGAGTTATAAATTTCGAGCTTTCTTATTTCTTATATTTATTTTGTACATCGTTTTAATGCCTGATTCAAACTTTGGCATTTATTTATGTCATTTATTACGGTAGATCATCAAAAATTTAGCGACAAAATCATATTCTGAAAATTAACGACAACCGATCAGCTGTCGATTTTTCACGGAAATCGATTTAATCGACTCGACAGATCGTTAAAAAAAACCAGGAGGCTCCGCCCCTTCCGAGCATACTCGACCGTCGAAGACGCCGTACTTACTATGGAAGAAGCAAAGACTATTAAAACGAATAAATATTTAATTCGACTGTAGGATACGTTAAAGTACTTGGCACGCAAACGATTTGATGCTGATTAATACCAAAACTTGATTTTCCTCCGATCGGTCCTATAAGCGATATAGTGGTCCGATCCAAAAAATAAAAACAATTTTGAGGAGCCTACATACCAAGTTTGGTGTCTTTAGCTTTTAAATTTGTACACAAATAATGCGATTGCAAAATAAGACAGCTCTGTCCTTCTGTCAATCCTTGCTAATATTATTTCTCTTTTAGGTCTGTCAATCACACTTTGCGCCGCATTGCTTTGACCCGGATACGGGTGAGTTGCGAGAGGATGCAGTGCCCACGTTGGAGCTCAGTCGTTGCATCAATGAGGTTCGCTGTGTGGTGCCCGGATGTGTCAAGGATGAGGATGCACCGCGTCAACGCTTCTACAAGATGCCCAAACGCAGTGCCCATCTCATCACTTGGTGTCACAATCTTTGCCTGGATGTCGCTGCCATGGGATGTGGTGAGCATCATGTGTGCGATCGTCACTTTGAGACGCACTGCTTCAATCAGCAGAAACTCCTACGTCCTGGAGCACGTCCCACGCTGCATTTGGGGCATGATGGGCAAATAGATGTGATGCCCAATCCGGCTGACTGGGATGCTCCTGATGCGGTGGCTGCCACCAGTGTCTGCTGTGTGCCCAACTGTGTTAACTTCAGGCAAGAGGAGAGTCCCGTCCAGCTGCAGCTCTTTGGCTTCCCCAAACTGCGAGTGCTGGCGGAGAAGTGGCTACACAATATACACCTGGAGCTGGGCAAGGAGCAGCTGGCTAAGCTGAAGATCTGTAGTGCACATTTTGAGCCCAGTTGCCTGGAGAATGGACGACCACAGTTGGGTGCCATGCCCACATTGCAGCTGGGCCACGAGGATCACCACAATATTCATCGAAGCCGAAGCGCAGATCCAACGCCGACCAAGGTCAAGAAGTATTGCAATAGGAGTGGCTCCAGCCATGACTGCTGTTATCCACAGTGCGTAGAGCTGCAGAAGACTTATCTGAGGATTAGCTACGATCTGCCACAGGGAGAGGCACTGCGTCGCAAGTGGCTGGACCACATGGCCATAGAGGAAGTGGAGGAGAAACCACTCAAGCTCTGTCCGCTGCACTTGATCATTCTCTATGACCACAGTGACGAGCATTTTGAGGAGCACACAAAGGAGCAGCTGCTGGACACCAATTACGAGGATGCCCGCAACAGTGTCCGCATACGTGTCATCAGTTGTGCGGTGCGTGGTTGCCGGACACTGAAACCACGAGACGGTGGACGACTACATGGATTGCCGCAACGTCGGGATTTGCTTGAGATGTGGCTGCACAACATGCAACTGGTGTTCTACGAGCACCAGCGATACCTCTACAAAATATGCAGCAAACACTTTGAGGCCAGTTGCTTCATGGACACGACACGCCGTCTTAAGCCCTATACAATGCCCACTTTGGAGCTACCGGAGCGTCGGCCGGGAGAGGCGCCTGTCTATCAGAATCCCACTGAAGCCGAGTGGCAGCGCATGAATGAGCTGCTGGCATCGGAGCAGCTGCAGCAGGAACAGCCACTCATCCCGGAGGATCATGAAGAAGAAGACACAGACATGCTGGAGCCAATTGTCAAGATTGAGCATCAGCTGGACGAGGACGAGGAGGAGCAGCAGGCGGAAGAGGAAGAAGACTATGACAACTCACAACAGCCGCTGGAAGTACTCCTCGAGGTGGGACACGTGGAGAAGTGCACCACCTATGAGCAAATGGATTCAGAGGCAAATCTTGGCTATGTTGCCGATCAGCAGACGCAGGTCAGCAGCTTTGGTCCATCAGTATCGATGTCTACGTCCCAATATGGCAGTGGCACCATTGTCAGCAATGGATTCAAGTACAATGCCCGCCACTGCAGCGTGAGAGGATGTGATGTGACTGCCAATGATGTGAGTGGCAGCATTAAGTTGCACAAGTTTCCCACATCGCTGGATGCGATGCAGAAATGGATGCACAACACCCAGGTGGATGTGGACACGAATTTCGCCTGGCGTTTTCGTATCTGCAGCTATCACTTTAGCGATGAATGCTTCAATGGATCACGCATTAGACGAGGTGCCATGCCCACGTTGAGTCTCGGACCTCGTCGTCCACTAACTATCTACGACAATGAGTTCAACACGTCGCTGCAGCTGGAACAGGAGCAAGCCAACGAGATGCTCAATGAGGAGGAGCATCTGATCCCCGACGAGGAGCCCAGTAAGACTCACACAAAGGGCGGTGAGATCAGTCTGCGTCTTCCTCAACCGGCGCCTCCACGCAAATCCAGCAAATTCTGTCAAATCGAAGGTTGTCCCAATCACTTGACCAGCGAGAATCTGACCCTCCATAAGTTCCCGCATTCGGTGGATATGTGCGCCAAGTGGCAGCACAACACCCAAGTTCCCTTCGATCCGGACTTCCGTTGGCGCTATCGCATCTGCAGTGCCCACTTTGAGCCCATCTGCCTGATGAACATGCGCCTGGTGCATGGCAGTGTGCCCACACTTCATCTGGGGCCACGTGCGCCTTGCCAGCTGTTCGACAGCGACTTTGAGGCGATTAGCATGCGATTGGATAAGCAGAAGAGCAGCTCGGAGCAGCACTTGGAGCATCGGGCACAAACGCAGCAACAGGAGGTAGAGGATGAGGATGAGAGTGCGCTGAATTTTCTGGTGCCAGAGATGCATTTGCATGAGGATGCTGATGCAGATGGAGATGGAGATGCAGAGCAACCGGACAATCCTTTGACTTACAACCACAGCTGGAAAGATCTGCGTTTGCCCAGCATGAAAGAGGAGAAGACAACGACGTTGACGAATCCGGTCAAGTCGGGCTATGACAAGTGCTCCCTAGTGCATTGCCAGCGGCTGCGTTCTCAGCATGGCGTCCACCTCTACAAGTTTCCACGCTCGAAGCAACTGCAACAGCGTTGGATGCACAATTTGAGGATCGTATACGATGAGAGACGTCCGTGGAAGACGATGATATGCAGCGTACACTTTGAGCCCAACTGCATCCGACTCCGCAAGCTTCGTCCGTGGGCGGTGCCCACGCTGGAACTGGGCGACAATGTGCCGCAAGAGATCTACACGAACGAACAGAGCCGACAGCAGCTGGAGATGGGCAGCGATAACGAGGAATTGGAATTGGGCACGGACATATCCACGTCCATGTCCGTAGAGGATACTCAGTTGGAGGGAGCGTTCGAAGATGACGATGATGATGATGATGATGATGATGATGATGATGATGACTTTCTGGCCACAGAGCCATTAGTGAAAAGGGAGCGTCGTTCACGCTTTGATCCCTTGCCGCCGGGTCAGTTGCCGCCTTGGAAAATGAAATTCTGCTCCTTGCCCTACTGTCGCAGTCCTCGCGGTGATGGCATCAAGCTCTTCCGGCTGCCCAATAAAGTTAGTTCCATTCGCAAATGGGAACAGGCGACGGGCATGCGCTTCACCGAATCCCAACGCAATACGAAGCTCATCTGTAGTCGCCACTTTGATCCGCAACTAATCGGAGTGCGTCGCCTCATGTACAATGCCGTGCCGACACTTCATCTGGGTCCAATGAGTGCCGTTAGTCAACCCGTGGCAGCTCCTGTGGGACCACGCTGCTGTATGCCTGACTGCCAGGAGGATGTCAAGCTGCACAAGTTTCCAAGTGGTAATGATGACACAAAATCAGCTTGAAATCAATGCCTAATCCCTTTTCTGTCTCTATTACAGATCCCCTAATGCTGCATCAGTGGTGTCACGCCCTGAATCTCCCGGATATTCAGCGTTACAGCGGCAAACACATCTGTGCCACACATTTGCCCGCCCAAGCTCCGAGTTGCATCGTCTGTGGCGTGGATCATATCAAGTTGCCGTTGCTCGACTTCCCGGAGAATCGCAATCAACGCGCCAAATGGTGTTACAATCTCAAAATCGAACCCATACCCAAGTGGGATAGCTCCAAGCAGATATGCAGCAAGCACTTTGAGAGCTACTGCTTTGCTCAGCCGGGTCAACTCTTGCCCGAATCAGCTCCTACGCTGCACTTGAGGCACAACGACAGCAACATATTCCTCAATGATTGTGCCACAGACTACAGTAAAATGCTGCGCATTAAGGATGAGCCCTTGGACAGCGAGGACCTGATGCTGTAACAACAAATAAATACAAATTCAAATACAAATACAATAATAATAATATTAGATATATACTGAGAATAGTCAGGCTGGAGAAGCATTGGGAATAGCGTGTCATCATATAATATATATATTAATGTATTTATGTGTTAATGGTATCCCATGTGTATAACCCACATCAATTTAGCCTAGTTTTATAGTATCTTATCGTAAATAAGCATCACGTCTATACTGTAATAGCGCCTACTATTATTAATATAGTAGATAATCTAATGAAATCCAGTGATTTTTAATGCGTTTTATATGGCATTTGATGGCAGGCCATATAATATACATCATACACACATATACATCGCACACACACACACACACAAAACATGTTCCTTAGGTAGCTTTTGTTTTATATTTTTAATAAATCTTGTGAAAATTTGATTTTATATTTATTTGATTTGATAAATCGATAAAAATTACATATTAATCATACTATGTAATATCATTGAGCATATACAAATGTGTAAACCTGTAGAATATACAAAAGTACTTGGTGTTTTATAAAATATACATATAAAATGAAAAAACTATTAAGCTACTTGCAGTAAAACTATAACTTGACTTTGACTATAGATTCTAAATATAATAAGGATTTATAAAGAAAATAGTCTACCCCTAAAATATGTATCCTATAGACGAGGGCTACTGCTTGCCAGTCTCATTGGTGTCCTCGCTGTTATAGCTGTTCTCCACAAATAAATTGCGATCCGATTTATTTGACTGTGTGTGCATAAAAAAAGGCGATACAGTAGGGAGTTACATCTTGAAACGCATTGAACTCACCTCGCGGTATTTTTGCAAGTAAATGGAGAGGGGCTCGACATAGTTGTCGAAGCCCAAATTGCTGAAGGCGACCAGCAAATCATCCCCGTTGACAGTCTTTCGATTCTCGGCGACGCTGCGCTCGATTGCCTCGCTGCTGATGAATGAGATGAACTCGGAGACGCACTCCTGGATGCATTCTCTGGCGTCTTTGGCTATTTTGCCGTTCTGCGGCACTGGCACTTTCATTATTTTGATGATGTTGCAGATGGGCAGAAAGCGATCCTGTTCCCGCAACATGCTACCATGTCCATCCTGTCTGTCCGATTCATCTAAAGTGAATTCAATTTACAATTTCCCAGACTTAAAGTTCTCGTGTTTACTTACCACCCGACGCTTCGTCCTCATCTTTGACGAGTATATCGTTTAGATATTGCTGCGAGTCCTCGCTGTTGCTCATCTTGTTTTGGTTTATGCTGGCAGACTTTAAGTACTAAACATTTATTTATACGTTTCGTAAAATAATTGTTTTATTTTGAGTTTATCTAATAATGTTGTTGTTTTCTTTTACACGATTTGCAGTCATTCACACAAAAACACTGACACGCAACAGAGCATTTTACGTTTTCTGTAATGTTATTAACAGACAGACAAACTGTTAACATGTTTGTCGTTACTTTGCAAGGAATCAATGAAGATATTCAATTTTCAGTAGTTTGCTGTAAAATATTTTAATTATTTAATTTAATTAACCACTGATTTTAATAGCTATTCAATTACTTATCTAAAAGTACTAAAAATAAACTTTTATTATTTAAAATTATTAGTTGTCTGTCTGTCAATCAATAACATAACCATGATAACATAACAGACCTCACAACAGCTACCAGCTGCCATATAACAGACTACCGTAAGGCTTAACATTTAATTTGAATATGTAGCGTATGTATATTTTACATTTTGCCTTGTTTAACTTAAAAAAAAAGTAATTTTTCAACTTAAAATTTAAGTTTATAGTATAAAAACTTATAAACTTTATACTGCTTGCTTTTATGACGCTATGAAATCCTCTTACAAAAATATCGATAGGCGTTGCTTACCGATGTATTGGCATGGTCTGGCGGGTTATTATTCGATATGTTCTTGGGCTGTCGATAACTTCTACTGATCGCAGCGGTAATTTATTTTGCGCACTTTTTTTTTGCTGCACGCGATAAGCGCACAAAATGAATGAGGAATTTGTTATTATAAAGGAGGAAATAGACATTGATGATACAAAAATAAAGCTGGAGTTGGATGATGGCGAGGACGCATCAGATTTGGAAATGTCATGCGGTAAATATTAATGTTTGCGTCTGTTTGCATTAGTAAGTGTGAGTGTGTACGCATGTGTGTGATTTGTATGCATGTATTGTGTAAATTTTTAATATGCACTATACCGTTAGCTATGTGTTTAATATGAATGATAAAATTGCTGATATTTGCAGCTGGCGGTCTTATGAAAATCATTGAGGAGCGGCCAAATATGATAACGGTGCCAGTTCACGACTACAAGTCCGAGGACGAGCTCAAATTTATAGCTAGCCTGAGCACGCTCGATCAGCAACAAAAGGTAACACCTAACCTAAACACAGAACATACACATACACATAGACAAACGAGAGTGTGAGAGTAAGCTTTTGTGTACTTACAGTTATTTGTGACATCAGCTCCCGCTCTGAACGAATATGAGTGCAAAATATGCAACTTTATGTGTGAAAATCATTTGGCACTGGCCTCGCATCAGATCAATCACCAACTAAATCATCATTTCTGCAGCCATGGATGTGGCCGTTGGTGCAATACCCTGGAAGAAATCTTGGAGCATGAATATCGCCAGCATGAGAGCGGCGGAAACAGTTACAACTGCAGGGTAAGTGCAATGCGAGAGAGAGAGCGAGACAGGGATCTGGTTGAAAAAGAGTCCATTTCCACTGAAAGAATTTGTAACATTTTCTCGCTATATTTTTGTGCATTCTTTAAAAAGTTCATTCTTAGTAAGTAAAGAAAAAAAACTGGAGCCCAGGCACTTAGATACTTGGCACGCAAAAGATTTGATGCCCTTGTAGATCGTTGTATAGAATGTTCGACTATTTGTTCCAATAACAGCTATATGAATATGATATACTAAGCCGTTTTAAACCAACTTCGTGCAGGATTTATAAGATCATAAAAACGATATTCTGCCAGTTTGGTTAAGATATCTCATAAAACAAAAAAGTTTTCATACTAAAACTTGATTTTCGCCCGATCGGTCCTATGGCAGTTATATGATATAGTGGTCTGATCCAAAAAAAAAAAACTTACGTGATCTTCCCATAGAGGAAGTTCGGGGTCCCTTACGATTCAAGTTGCAAAAGTTCTTCTAAACTTATACAACTTTTTAACTGGATGGATAACCCGCTTTTTATACCCGTTACTTAAAAAATAGGTAAAAGGGTATATTGTGTTTGTTGGAATGTATGTAACAGGGAGAAGGAGGCATCGCCGACCCCATAAAGTATATATATTCTTGATCAGCATCAACAGCCGAACATCAACAGCAGTTTTAAAGATAATGCAGTTTTTGTGTTATTATATTTTATACCACTGAATCGCATCAAGATCGGAAAAGTAGAACGGCAGTTATGGCAATTTAATGTTTTCAAAGGAATACAATTAATTTCTTTAAAGTACTTTTATATATATTGAAATAAGTAACGGGTATCCTCTGGTCGGGATTTCGACTATAGCCTTTCCCACTTGTTTTAGGCTAGAAATATAAAAATAAATGTCTCATGGAAAGAGCCTGAAAAGGTTAATATATTCAGAGTGTGAGCAGAGTATTACTTTGTTTTTCATCCTATTTTCACGAGTTATTTCTATTGCAGATATGTCTCTTACGATTCCCGGATTCGGTTAGTCTGGCCAGGCATATAACAGGTCACATTTATGTGCGCCGCTTTGTTTGCGCCATTTGTCGTCGTCACTTTGAGTCGCGTCAGGGATTACAACTGCACCGGCAGCACAGCAAGGAGCCGTGCGGACGGATCGACTATGTGGACACGCTCGGCAATGTGGGGCAGCTGGTGGCCATCACCCAACCGTATGGCCCACTGCCAGCAGAGATGCTCTGCGACGTGGAGATCAAATCAGAACCGCTCGATGCAGAGGAGGAGGATATGGAGCAACAGCCTGAACTGGCGGATGTGGTCATTAAAACCGAACCAAAGGAAGAACTGGAGGTGTTAAGTCCTAGTACCGATATTATCTGGCCAAGCGTTAGTGCCACAAGTCTGCCAGAACAACTGCGAGGGAAATTGCGTCTACCGGCGATTAAGAAACCATTAAAAACCGAATCGCTAGCAAAAGTTGAAGCCGCTATTCATGCGACTCCAAAAATACAGTGTAAGCAATCAGTTAAGATAATTTGCGAATTGAAGTAAGCTCTTTAAAACAAAAGGCACTAGAATCAAAAATCGTCGGAAATGGATCGCAAAATATGATTACATTAAGCGAAAAACATATTTAAAAACGAGACATTTTACTTCTTCGGATAGACCTATATTCATGTTTATTAGGGTGCATCGATTTGAATAGAGCAAAAAACTTAAAAAATTGTAACCCAAATAATTAATCTGCTGCCAATTCTAAGATATTTTCACTAAGAAACCATAGTTCTTAAATTTATTTCCTGGTTCTCTTTTTTTGTTTATTTATTTAATTTTTTAGAATGTTATTATTAGCATATCTTTATAGTTTTTAGTCTGATCCTGACAGAATTGGTATCAAATTTCATGTTAAAACCAGAACTTTAAAAAACCAGAACTAAAAAACACACAAACTTTCATCTCAAGGACAAGGAACTGATTTTAGAACTAAGATTTCTTGGGTTACCATTTTTTAAGAATCGATGTTCCCAAATTTTTGTTCTTGGCTGATTTCATAAAGTATAAATATTCGTGATCAGCAGCCGAGGCGATATAACCAAGTTCGTGCGTCTGTATGAACACCCAAAAAGCAGATACTGTAAATAAATTCAATGAAACTTTTCTAATTAAGACTTAAGCTCCATGCAGATCAAGTTTGTTATACTTTTCTCAAGCTCCTTACAGCTCCCAGAGCTATACGAGATAAAGACTCTTAAACCCAAACAAAAATAGTTTTGAAAAGTTTTAACGTCCCAAAAGAACTTCACATTTTCAATATTTTCTTTAAATTAAATTTTTCTCTAGGGTTTCAATTTTCTTAACGTATTAATATAAAGATTTAATTTGAGTACAGGGTATATTATAGACGCGAACTCTTTGATGACACACAAAACGACAAGAAGGAGGCACACATGCAATACATTAATTAATATTACTTATTTCGAGATATCAAACGTATCTGTATTTTAATTAACATATAAAACTGTCGCCATTGCAGTTGTTCCAGTTAATAGATGGCAGTCCTTACCAACGTCAGTTTGTGTAGTACCGACAAAGCGTCCCAACATTTTAAAGTCAGTAAAGGACAAAAATCAACAGCAGGCAACAAACATATTGAAGAAAGAGAACATTTTGCAGGCAGTAAAGAGCAGTCCGAATGTGGCGTCCAACATATTGAAGGTGCTGCCCAGCAATTGTATGGTATTCAAACTGCCGTTGAATACAAAAATAATTAAGATTCCGACTACGTCAACTGCGCCGACCATGACAAATGCGAATACCAACAGCTGCACTATTGGTAGTAATGGAATCACATATTCCAATGCCATGACTATAAGTGCGGGTCCAACTGCAACAGTGTCAGCTTCTACTGCTTCTCCTGCTGCTGGGTCTCTACGGACGCACGTTGCTCGCAACTCATATTTCAGTGATCTGAGCTTATTTGAAACATTGCCAGAATCTCGTAAGATCATTGCGGACTTTCAGAGTCAAATACGTAGTATTGAGCAATCATTGCCACTACCCGGCAGTGTACTGCAAACACCAAAGAAGAGCTCCAATGGAGTGTTGCCCACACAGCTGGAGGTGCTTAAGCTGCCGTTGACAAAGTTGAGCAGTGACAAAGTGCGTGAAATGCGCTACAAATATCCCGATCATCGTTTCCACTGGGAGTGTCCTAAGTGTGCCCGCTGCTACGAACAGCATTCGGCATTCTACAACCATTTGACATTTGCACACAGTATTCCAAAGGAGGAGTTTGTCCATATGCAAGTTGAGGTCAAAACCTACAAGAGTAAGTATTATTTTCATCTTATAGGCTCCATACTTTAACATATTTTCTATGCAATTTTCAGAAGTAAATCCCATTGCGTCTAGGGTCACTGACTCAGACTTGCTTAGTCCGAATGTTGATGCTCCTGTTTCGCCAAAGACTGTAGTGCCATCCCCAGTAACTCCTGCACTTCTAGCTTCTGAAGCTGAAGCGAGTGATGTTCCAGCTCTAAAACATGCAGTGCCAGCTATTAAAATTACAACATCAGCTGTGTCAGCATCTCCAGTTGATGAAACTCCTGTGAAGCCAGCTAAAGGTCCTGTAAAGCCTGAGTCCAATGGAGCTACCAAATCGCCGCAATCCAAAGATGGAACTCGCTTGGCTCAATATCAATGTGAGGATTGCTCAAAGTGCTTCACAACAATCGGAGCACGACGCATCCACATGCTGATACACACTGGAGAGCTGCCACACAAATGTAATTACTGTGACAAACGCTTTCGCACGCCTGGCCAAGTGCGTGTCCATCAACGCAGGCATACGGGCGAGAAGCCTTTCAAGTGCAAGGTTCGATTACCTTATTTACTCCTCCACTTCTCGCAATTGATTAACCCCGTTCATTGATTAATCTCCCAGGTTTGTTCGCTGGATTTCACACATCGCGAGACACTCATATCGCATCTGTCCCGTCACATTGGTATGAAGCGCTACAAGTGCTACGGATGCGACAAAAACTTTGTGGTTGTCAGTGGTTTGCGTGCACATCGCCGTCTACGTCCCGATACCTGCGGCAAGGTGAAGTTTACGGCTCGTGCCCATGGACCGCGAGTTCGTGTGATTCGTGGAGAAGTTATCTTTGAATCGCATCCAGAGCACAATGGCTATTTACGCAGCGAGGATCCTTTGAACATACTATCTGAGATAAGTCAGGTCGACAAGGACCTAGCAGTTCCTGACGATGCTGTTAGTTAACCCCTATTCATTTTTCCACTGAGATCATAATGAAATTGGAAGTCAAAAGTACATAAATAACCGAATATTACTTGATACCATTCAAATGTTACCAAACTTATTTTTTGTTAAAAGGGATGTTTTTAGAGCACATCTCCGATATTTTTGCTATTGTCAATAAACAAAAACGATTGAATATATTTTATATAATGTGTATTTTATTTCGCCTTTTATTATTGATGTTCATTGGTTGATCGGTTCCTCAAAATTATAAATACTTGTATATATATATATATATATCTGATACATGTAGTCGTATGATAATGTTTAACGTAATATTTTCTTTGCTTAAATACATATATGAAATACAATCGCTCAATCTGCAGCTGGATTATTATTTTAGGGTTTTTGCATTTAGCATTAAAATTGTTAATATCTGACTAATTGTTAAAATATATATGTAATATTAAACAATTTATATATATTAACAAAATTTGACAAGCCGACAAATTTATGTATTATACAATAATCTGCAATTTTATATGTATTTATATGATTTAGTTTGCTATATATGTACTTATATATGCTTGCAACGTTGATTATTCTAGACATCTATAGTTGCCATCGTTATCGCTATAATTTCATTATTATTCAATACTCTTTCCAAATGCACCCCTTCTGGGTCCATGGCATAATGCCAACTTGTCAATTTACTATTTCCTAACATTCCTCCCATTCTTCTCTGGGCAACTCGCTAACAAGTAGAATTACATATGTATGTGTATATCTGTATATGTGATCTATATCTAATTATGTTTGTATAGTAAATATGGATTATAACTATTGTTTTTTAACATGTGTTCTGGGCTAATAATTTAGTTATCGCTTTGCTAACGTCTTTTATAAATACTACTTCAATCGGCAATCGAATTCGATCATTTATCATATCATTTCGTTATGTACATTATTATATTTCTCTTAGACAATAATAAGTATAAATGTTTGTTGTATGTATATTTTATATTCTACAATACATATCTACAGTTATCTTATTACTTGTCGCTTGATCTGTCTAACTGCTTGGTTATTATTATCTATGCTGCCTTTTTCATACACTTTAGGTACCATAATTTTCTAGCATTAGGATCCTAATTAGCTGTAGGGGTTCTGGTATATACAGGAATGAAAACTTAACGCTTGAATCCGGACTTCACTTTGAGAGTTATTCCAGCATACATTTCGGAACATAGTCTGTTCCATAAAGTAAGCCATTCAAACATCTGTGATAAACTAAGCTTGTTGGAAAATTAAGTAATGTTCCCAATAATCTTTAATTGTTGGAAGGATTAAGCGATAAAATGACAAAGAGCTTCAAAATTTGAACAGCTCTTTAAATGAATATTTTTCTATCATTCTATGGGAATGTCTTGAAATAACTAAAACTAACTGATAGCAGTAAACTAAATCTAATAACTAATTAAAACTAACTGTCTTATATGGTATGCACTACGCAAGCCTTTTTGACTAATTGCACGGTTTTACATTTTTTTTTATTAGATAAGTAAACGGACTGCTGCTCGATTTCACTTTCGTATCAATATCACACAAATTACATATAAGACATATCAATCAAAGTAAAACTCCTCATTCTATTTGTATTTGTTTAAGTGAATTTGATGCGAAAGTGTAACTCGGAACAGGTCCTATAATAATATAACTTAAGCGGAGTTTTCAGTTTGTATAAAAAACACATTAACATATTATATTTGATTGATTGTTTGCATACACATACATACAGCACATATACATATGTTATGTATGGATGTATATGTGTGATAAACTGAATACTTTTCCCATCTCCTCATTACAATATATCATCGAGTTACTTTGTTTGTTTGTTTCGAGATTCTTTTAGGCGGTACGACTAATAGCTACCAAGTCCTTAGTTAAAATATGTATAGGTTTCCAGTGCGGTTGATGCCACACAACAACAAATTGATTGACTACTTTGATTAGTTAGAGCAAAAACTGTGTGCATATATATGTATAGATGAATACATACATACACACGGCGGTATAAAGAGGATATACGAGTAATTGTGTATATCGCATATGTAAATTACTGATAATTAAACGTGTAACAGTCTTATTGAGTTCACAATTATGTCAAAAACGATAAAAGAATAGAAAAAAGGTACAATAGAGTAGACCGAAGCAAAGGAATAAAGACGGACGCTGAGATAAATAAAGACTTGGATAAAATACAAAATTCCGTATATAATAAATATAAATACCATACATATATATATGTATGTATGTTGTTAAGTAATTATGTGTGGGCAGTATCTGGCTATAATACTTTAAAGTTAAGGTATCCGTGTATCCTATGTATCTCGTAAATGCATATTATGCGTACAGTTTGCAAACGAACATGCAACATGCAACTTTAAACACAACTTAAAGCTGACAACGTCTTTGCTCTGTAGCCAGCTGGACCCCAGTTTCAGCTCCAACTCGGATTAATCCTCAGTTTGCATAGTTGTCAAACGAGCCCAAATACTCCAAAGCAGCGCGATAGCAGAAATGATATTGATCCTGTCGAGATACAAACAAATATATATAACTTATATCCGAACAGATGAAAATTCACACTTACCTCTGTCTGCACCATGGCGGGACGCTGGGAACGCAGAATTCGCACAGTTTGGAACACATCCAGCACGCCCTCGTATTGCATGCGTTCAAGGACGATGCTCAACGTGATAAAGACACCAGTGCGTCCCACACCAGCCGAACAGTGCACTGTTATGGGACCATCCTGGCCAAATTGCTCCTTGGTCTTGTGCACCTGACCAATGAAATCGATGAAGCCATCACCGGATTTGGGAACACCCTGTTCTGGCCAGTCAATGAACTGGAATTGACGCACGGTGCGCGAGGAACCATCACGTGCATCGGTCACCTGGGAGAATAGAATTGAAAGGTATGGCGGGTAAAATATATATACAAAAGGAATTTTGCAATTATCTAAAAAACTAATAAAATAAAGATGGAGAAAAACGTTTGAAAATTTGTTTCTATGCTAAGATCTGTTTTTAAAATCTATTATTGGCTTAAGCTGATATTAAGGTGAACTTATTTTTTGATCGTGTCTAGTGAAAGTCAAACACTTTCTGAAAGCTAATGAATATGTGTATGGAAAAATACCTTACCATTAACCGCTCTAAATGCGGTTGTCGAAAGATTTTACCTTAAGTACCTTAAATGTTCTTATTTTTTGTGCCTTAAATAATAGTTAGACTGAAAGCGAAACGATTGCGGAATGAAAATCTTCATTAAAAAAAACAGCAATAAAATTTCGCTTCCAGTCTTCATAGCCCTTTATTTTAAGGCGTTACGTTTGAGACTTCCGATTAAAATAAGTCATATTAAAATCTTCAAATAAATTTAAATTATAATCAAAGCTTGATTTCTTTAAAACAAAAATATTTTATTAGTAGAAAATTTAGAGAAAAATTTAAAACAATACAAATATTTTTGTATGAAATTAATCCAAGGATCGAACCCAAGCCTTGGGTTCAGGTTGATTATAACAGAATTTAAGCGTTTTTTTCTTCATTAGTTTTTAGATGCTGGAAAAGATATTTTGACAAGTAATAACTATAGTTATAATAAAGGTCGATTTAAATTATTTTTTCAAATGCACCGTCGGTACGTTAATTCTAAACTGTAAATCGTTTAAATAAGAAACTTGAATATATTTTTGAAAGAAGGTTTCTCAAGAGTTGAATGCTTGTCAATTTATGATCTTGGTGGTATTTTGTGTAAAAATGTCCATGGGAAGTTGTGATTAAAAATTTAGAAAACATCCTACAAAAATTAAAAAATGGGTCCTTGTAATAATAAGAGCAAGTTCATATTCAATACTACCCGCAGATAGTTATCGATAGGTGTCAGATGACTTGGGAATCTCACCTTGAACTCCCGCAGCTTGTATTGAGGCATATTGTACTCAGCAATGGGATCCACAACGTAATACTGATAGCGAACGGAGCGTTCATGTGGCCAGTATTGGAAGCATTTTTCCTGCAAGACAATAAATGCATTGATCAAATACAAAGGTTGCTCTGATTTTGGATGCACTTACTCTGCCCATTTCCTTGAGTTTGGTCAACATGACAACAATGGTGGAGTTGTGCTCCCAGAGCATGCGCCAGAAGTCCTCGGCGGTATCCTGAACGGGTCCCTGAGCGGCAATATAGGCCGAACGATAGCGATAGCCATCGATGAAACTGGCATTGACATAGTCGCTACCCTCGACGCCGTGTATAGGCGTGAGGTAAACACGACTCGACTCATAGGGTAGAATGTGGACCAAACGGTTCTTGTGCTTGTTGCAGGCCAAATTGGCAGTTACAAATTTGGAAGAGTCCATCTTAACATTGGATAGTTTCTTGAACTCCACCTCCATGCCAGAAATACTCTCGCCCGGTTCGGTGGTGAGCAGCTTTTGCAAATGAGTATGCAAATTGCGAGCGGCGACTTCGGTGAGGCCACATATGATGGCCTCCAGTAGGGCATCGTGGATGAAGATGTACTGATCCTCCGTTTGCACCATGTAATTGCGTTGGGCCCGCAGGCACGTCACATGGCCATAGATGTCAATGATCTTCTCATGCTTCATGCGTTCCAGCATCGAGTCAATGACAATATAGCAACCGGTACGACCCACACCCGCCGAACAGTGCACCACAACTGGGCCGGATTCGGGTGGCGTTAGGGCGCGACAACGGCGCAGGAACTGAAGGAAGGGAGCCGGGTGATCGGGCACACCATGATCCGGCCAGGCGGTAAACTGCAACTGCTTGATCTCGCGACGATCATTGAAACCCTGACGGACCAGCTGGAATGTGCGAATGCTATAGGTGGCCAGCTCCTGGGTTTCGGTGATGGTAACAAAGATCTGGCCATAGGTCTCAGTACCACGCGTGGGCCAATACTGATCGCATTTGATCCTCGTGCGCTCCTCCAGTCGGGTCATCATCACAATCGTCGCCGTCTTCAGCTCCCAGCACATGCGCCAGAAATCCGCAAAGGTCTCCTGCAGCGGTCCCTGGGTGGCCACATAGGCATTGTGCTTCCGATAGCCATCACAGTAGTTGGCATTGATGTAGTCCGAGCCGAGGACATTCTCCTGTGCCGGCAGCTGCACTCGCGAGTGATCGTAGGCGGTGACATTGGCATAGCGATTCTTGGACTTGTTGTGCTCATAGTTGGAATTGTCCCAGGTAAACTGCTGGCCGGGTTCAATACTCTCGTATTCCTGCGAGAACTTCTGATTGTCATTGGACTTGAGTCGCTCAATGTGATTGGCAAATTCCGAAATGGGTATGGGCGGATGTGAGATCATGCCGGGTGTTTGAAAGTTCAGTCTTCGCATGTCCACAGGATCACTTGGCGTGGGTCCGGCGCCCAGATCGGCAGCCATCAAGGGTCGGGTGACAGCTGCCTGATCGGGAGTCTTGCACGGCTGGCGTCGACGCCTCACCACATACAGCACAATCAACGTGGTGGAGACAACAAATGCGGCTATGAGGGGTAGCACCACCCAAAGTATCTCCGGCTCATCCTTGTTGCGATTGACCGAAACCTCCGGCTCCGATGGCCAGTTGGGATCGGGGCGATGTGGTCGCTCGCCGGGCGGCGCCTCTCGCATGTCCAGTGAGAGGAACTCGGAGAAAGGACTTGAGGTATACAGGTGCTTTTGTGGTGTATCCACCACGGCGCGCACAAAGATGCGATAGCGTTTCTCACGCTCCAGCTTGCGATTGGTAAAGTTGTGATAGTCATCTCCCGATCCCAGATGGAAGGTAAATGGTATGGAGCGTTGGGGAAACTTGGCGGCTATATAAGGAGCATTGGGACGCTCGGGCTTATTACGACCAGGCACCAGATCATCGGTGAGGAACTGATCAGGATTCTTGTGCAGATTGGACTTATCCTCCGGCACCACAACCAGATAGTAGTGCGAGATTGGACCATACTCCTCGGATGCTTGTGGCAAGATAACAAGGATCTCCTCACCATTAACCACGCCATAGAAATCCGGCTTGACCATAGGCTGGGGTGCCGCCATTTGTGTGGTCACTGTGATCTTCGTGGGCGGCCTGTACGAGTAGTCCGAGGGAATGGCGCTCACATTCACATTGTAGGTGGTGAATGGACTTAACTCGTTGATCGTGTGCGTCTTCACAAAGTGTTTGAGGATTATTTCACGTTTCTGCACCGTCTGCGTTTGAGAGAATCCCTGGGAATCCACAAATACCTTCATGGCATCGAAGCTGATCTTGTAGTTGACCGGATTAAGGCGTATAGGTGGTGACCAGGAGAGTGTCATCGAGTGAGTGCTGACGTCATGGGCTCGCAAATTGAGAGGCACATCCTCGGGCTTGATGCGCACCGTCACCTTCTCGCTGAGACGTCCCAGACCATTCTTGAACCTCGCTGCAATTGCCACAGCATATTGAGCGAACTTCTCCAAATTCACCAGATCCGCCGATTCGGTCAGACCCACCGTCTTTGTTTGCCAATCATCCAGATCCTCCACGGCAGTCATGGTATAGAAGATCTTGTAGCCCAAGAGCTTGCCACGACTGGGTACCGGTTCCCACCAGATTTCAGCTGTCTGCTCGGAGGTGGCCACCGCTTGGACCGACATTGGAGCACGTCCCATGTCTCGCTCGGTCTCCACAATGATCTTATCGCTAAATGGACCTGCTCCCTGTTTCGTGTACGCACGCACACGGAAAATGTACTCCGTGTGCTCTTCCAGGTTGGTGAAAACCGCCTTGCGCAGAGTCATGTTACGCTCGGATCCCAGGCCGTGATCGATCTTCTTGTGGAACTGCACATCGTAGCGTGTGATCAGGCCATTGCGGTTGTCTCGACTCGGGGGATCCCAGGTGACACAGACCACATCGGGTGTCTGGAAGCGAACGGTTATGTTTGACGGTGGCCCGGCGGGTGTTCCCTCAGGCGTTTGGAAGATCTTCACTGTTTCCTGGCCAATGCCAATGTGATTGCTGCCCGCCACACGGAATTCATACTCCACACCACGCTCGAGATCATTGAAACGCTTCTTGGTCATCTGCGGTCCGGATAACATTTCCTCCTTCAGGGTCTGATCCTTGACGCCCCAGCGCAGTCGATAGCCCCGCAATTCCCCGTACGTTTGTGCCGGACGCTCCCACTCCAGCTCAATGGACACGATGGGATCACGTTCCATGATTTTCAGACTTACCGTGGGACGGACAGGCACACCTCCGGGCGTCTTCACAATCACCGCCGCACTGCGATCACCATCACCTTTTCGGGTCAGAGCGGCCACCTGTATGGAATACTTTGTATCGGGTTGCAACCCTGTTACACTGTATTCAAGCGTGTCGACCACATCGAACTTGAAGGGCTCGTTGAGAAAGCCCTTGCCCTAAGATAAGAGATACATTGAAGAGTTAAGCAAGGTCATCATTAAATACTAGGCACCTTAACAATTATAATTTTTAAAATACAAACAAAAAAATGGAAATTATCTGTCAATTTTTACCAAAAAAATTAAATAATGTACTTTTTTCTAAATAAAAATTTATTTAATAATAAATAAATTTAAAGTTCTTCTTTTATTTTGTTATATTAGAATATAACTATAGTTTAAAGTCAAATGAAAGACACAATCCAGAACTTGGTATTTTTGGAAGTTTTTAAAATTTGAATTTTTGGATTTTTTGTTATTTATGGATATTCTGAAATGAGTATTAATTAAAATTAAACAGTGTGACCGTACTAACAACGTGAACTGTTATTTTTCCAAATTTCGAGTCCTACAACTCACCTCATCTCGCATTTCCTGAACGTGGATGTGATAGCCGCGTATGATGCCATTACGATCCTTTTCCAGTGGCGGTTTCCAGCTGACGTGTATTGAGGTGGAATTTAAGGGTGTCGCCTTAACATCTTGTGGATCTCCAGGCACTATAGACGATCGACGAAGAAGCAATAGATTAGATTAAGGTATACATAAATAGGAAGGATTTGAGCGGACTATTCAAATACGTACGCTTTCTTAGAGATAACTTAAGTAATGTTTATAATTTGTAGGCTTATTGGCCCTTAATACTAAGTAGCTTATATCAAGAGACATAAATAAAACTATAGAGTTAACACTAAGGTCGCTAAAGTTGCCTTAGATCCTAGGAGCAATATACAAAACCAGAACGAACTTTTGGCTCCAAGTCAAAGTCACCACATCACAGATTAATTCAAAATAATATTAAAAATAGGATACATTTTAAGAAAGTGCTGCTTAAATGCTATATGTACTATATGTATATTATAGTTGGGAAGGTAAGTAGTTTCTTAGGTAGGTATATAAAAGAAGTAAGTGGTTGCTCAGTAGGTGCACAAAAGTGAATAAGAAGTGCATTTTATACCTTGCTAGAGAGTAATACTTATAGAGTAGGTTTAAAAAGTTTGTACACAAAAAACTTGAAAGAAACCAGAATCTATGGTTTCCCCAATTCTTCATATTGAAGAATTGTTCTGGCAAAAACAAACATGTAAGCATTCAAAAACGTTTTGTACTGTTTTGATTAGTGTGCAAAATAAAAGACATAGAAGTGTTATGTACTTAGTTCAAATCCAAAAATGGAAATAAAGACTTGGTTAGAAAGTCATGAGCCTTATTACAAAAATCCTCGCTGACTTTATGAGCTTTAAAAATATTTTATTATTATTTTTTTTTATTGAAATAGAAAAAACATTTCAAAAAACAAAAAAAAGAGATTGGATTTAAGATTTAGTGTTGGTCGAAAATTCTAGACCAGTACAAAAATAGTATGATATAAATATATTTATAGATATATAAATATATATAGCATAAGTTGATATATGTTGCTAGTTTGGGCATTCTTAAATATTATATTCAAACCATATAAAATACTCACTCTTTTTTTCTAAATAGATTTAAAATGATTTTTTATAATTTTAATAATTTAACCACCATCCATTAAATGTTGCGTTCAAAAATCAAATTTCGCAATAATTTTGTATTCACATCAAAAAAGTTTTCAAAATTTGTATTCCATTTCGAGTTTGCATTCAAAAAAAGGTGCACGAAACAGAGCAAGTAGTGCAAGGTGCGAGTGGCCAAGCAAAGATATATTTGTGTTTTTTAATATATATGAAAGAAGATATAAGATATAGCTTTTTAGTTTACAGTATACAGATTCAATGCAATTATTACGGGGAAGAAATAATAAATGATTCGTGTCGAAAGTTATTTGAAACAAAACAAAACATACATATACATATGATACAAAATGTACATATTTGTTGGCACACCCGCTTTGACACTCTACAAAAAGCGTTGCAGTTGTAATTCATTTTGGTTTTTTATTAAGCTTTACATATGATGTGGTATTTTGTAAGGCTTAAAACGATTTAAAATTAGCTTAGAACTTAGAATTACTTAACTTACTTAGATTTCACTATTAAATTTTAACTAAATTTATATATAATTATATATCTATTTTGTGAGCTGAGTTCATTAAAAATTTGTAATATATATATTATTCAAATGCAACTTGCAGCACTAATGTTAAATTATGCTTCATTAGTGTTTGCCAGGTAGCACTCTGAACTGGGCAGGTTAAGGGGCAACTTGCATGTCAACTGCAGCTTTGTCTATATCTTGTCATTTCACATGCATTCAAACCCACACACACTCGAGCATCCTAAAAGTATATAAAATAATTAAAATGCTGCCGTTGGAAGGTGTTTTAATTTTTTTTTTATATTTTTTTCTTTTGCTTTTTGTGTTGTGCTGAATAGAAAGAATTGGGAAACGAGCGCATCCTAAGCCAAGTTACAAATGCTCGAGGTGCTCATTTGAATACCTCATAGTCACAATGATAAAAGGCATATAAGTACAGTGTAGTACTTAGTGTTTTCTATAGATTAAAAAAATGTTACAACAGGTTTTGTTAACTTTTATTACATTTTTTTAGAATAAAATTTATATTTTAAATTTTAAATAAAATTTGATCATCCTCTTTAGGAACTATTGCTAATATTCTGCAAACATGGAAGGATATTAAACGTCTATCTGCCATTCAGTAAAATTTTAGGACATACGAAAATAGAGAGCGCAAGATTTCAGTAACTAATTTGATTTAAATAAACTTTTTAAGGATTCATTTTATGACAGAAATTAAATGTAAATCATTTAAATTGCAGCTGAATAGTTTGATTAAAGAAATAGCTCAGTGCAAAAAACCTCAAATCAACTCCTAAAATCTTGAAAAAATCTGTCCGGGGTATCTGCAATCTGACTATATTTTTGTTAGATTGTCGGTTTTTTATAAATATATTTTTAGTTGCTTGTGATGCCCTGTTGGTCTTGCGTGTGTGTCTGCAGCACACAAAAGGGCAACTGCTGCCTGCTTAACGAATTTGCAGCAAGCTCAGAGTGTATGAAAAAAACGAAAAAAAATATAGCAAGTGCCCAGCTTTTGGCAGGTACCATTTGCATTTCGCATTTCGTATATCGCATAGAAAGGCAAGCTCAGCTAACAAGCGCAACACCAACGAAATTAAAATTAAAGAAAGGGAATGAAAGAAGTAGGTAAAATATATATTTTAGTATACTTTTGAGATGACCCTTTAACTGACAAGCAGCTACTATCCACACACACACACACACACACACACACACACTCTCTCTCACGTACTCATACATACATTTATTCATATACACTCATTTGGCTGTGCTTAATTGAGTACAATTTAAATAAAGTAGTAGATGATACAAATGAGCATCGAGAAGATTTTGACTAGTATACTGTGCTGACTTGACAACTTGATGTGCTCTTTTTTTTTTTTTTTTTTAAATAGATGCATTGCTCAGGTGATAAGATGAAGATTTAAGTAGCCATACGCATAGCTTAAGTATATACGTATTAATCTGGCTGCCTTTTAATTTGGAAATAGTGCAAAGGTGCTGCCAGTTTTCAGATTTGCGGTGCTTTTTGTAGTGCTTACTTAAAGTACAGAATTAAAGTGAGTTTTGAAGTGTGCTTATAGCTTAACTTACTTGACGTACTACTAGGTGCTTATACAATAACTAAGTACATTTCATTTACAGTGCTTATGTTTAACAAATTATATTAAGTGAGTGAGTCAACACTTTTTATTGTGACAACCATTTTTCAAACACAAAACAACTAAATTGAGTGATACTTAGAAAGAATGAAGAGTATTTTGAACAAGCAAGTTGACAAGCAGTTGTGTATTTCATTTTATAAATAAATTATATGGTTAGAGGGAGTAAAAAATAAACTGAAACTTTTATAAATTGAAATTATGAAGGATGCAATAGAAGATGAATCTATACTATCTTCTCTTTATTGGAAAGTTTCCAGATTCTTTGGTTAAGTATTTCTAAGACTTTGAGCATTTATTTTGACAAAACTGATTAACACGGCTATTTGATCTTTATATCGATTCACTTTAATTAAAACAAATTATTATTTGATGCTTATGTACTTCCAAACATTTACATTTTTCAATCTACTAAATTTTATAATTCCCAATTAACATTTGTAATGGAAGTCAACTGTCAAAAAGTATTATAAAAAGCATATTTTGCGTTTATTAAAAAAAAATAGTTCAATCAGTTATAGCACGTAAAACTTATATTTCTTTTCTTTTCTAATTTCTTATATTTCTTTACATTTATTATTATTATTCTTCAGTTGTAACATGAAAATTGACATTTTCATATAATTTTAGTAAATCTAGTGCAGGTTTAGGTTTAAGATTTAGACTAAGTTATTCTCAGATTCAACGTTTTTTCAACTATTAACTGTTAATAGTTGTTAATTATCTGAAAAATTCTGATTAGCTACATCTATTCTGAAATATTAGCTCGGGTTGCTCTGCTAAAAAAATCGTAAATATATTATAAAATTGGTTTATTGTTGATTTTACAAATGGCGGGCTCAACTCAGGTGAGTGTCATGTAGTGAGCAAACAAAAAGACACCCATATTTATAATGCTAGTCGTAAAAAAAGTGGCAAAAACTGTGAACCAGATGCAAATGTGTTAACTGTGTAAACATGCAGGTGATGGCGTATGGCAAATAAAACTTAATCAAATGTGTCAACAAAATGCAAATTAAATACAAAAATCAAATAATTTTTGTGCGAAAATCAATTTAAGGATTTTTGCTATGTTGTTGCTGTGTTCTGTCCGCTTATTTGCATAACAATAAAATAAAATAATAAATAAGTACAATAATCAAACAACAGCAACAGCATATTGGGACGTAGGCGGGGATGTTCAGAGAGTGTAATGTAGGCTGCAAAGTGCAAAATGTGTGCCAAAAAACAAAAGTCGAGAGGAATATTGGGCTCAAAATATTACACCGAGCTGCTGCAAAATGTTACTGAATATGTGTACGCATACATGTGGATATATATATATATGTATTTAGATAGAAGTATATGAATTAAAATGAGAAAAATTAAAAAATTAAAAAGGGGCTACTGTGTATCTACGGTTTTTTAATACCCTTGCAGAGTGCAGTTTAACGAGCTATTAATTTTTGGATTCTGAAACTTGAATCTTTGCAGTTTCGGAAATCGAATCTCTTTTTTTTAATAGTACTTTGCAATATCTATATGATTTCCAATTTATTTATTTGAGTTTATAACTTAAACCGATAACCGATTCTCAATATTTTCTTCTATTTTTTAGATTTGACATACACAAGAAATAAGTGATTCAAAAATAGGACACATTTTTTTTTATTAGAAAGCAAGCATTTTTATTAAAAAGCAATAGAAAAGATCCGAGTGAGATAATTTTCATAGAAATATCTTAAAAATTATAATAGTTATCTCTAAAAACAAACAGGATTTCTATAAATGGTTTTTATGTACGTCTGTACGATAGAATATCTCTAATTTTAATATGGATATATGTTGTAAATTATCATTCATTTAAAGGTTAACGCAACTCTGCAAGTAATAAGTAAGAATATACAAAGGTATATATGCTATGCCTAATAGCGTCGGAAATACTTTGTAAAGCAAACCCTCTGCAAGAATATAAAAATAAATGTAATATGTAAATAAATGCAATGAGTTGTTTGCATTATTTAACAAAGGTACACAACAACAAAAATGTGGCAATGCAGGAGGTTCGGGGTAAGTGGAGGTGTGTTTGGGTAACAATGACCTACTTAGGCCTGTTGGGAGTTTTGTTTACATTTATAATTGCATATATTTAATTATGTAAATAAATAGATATAATATTTAATGTGGATCTTTTGCGGGTACACACAGTAAATACAACAAAATAATAAAATAATAAATTAAGCAACAACAATCAACTAATTAAATTCCCAGAAATTATAAAATCTTGGTAGATTATATTTGCAGTAGATAGTTGTGTATTTATAGTAGTAGTAGAAGTAATAGTAGTAGTAAGAGTAGTAGTAACAGTATTATATTTGGTGCGCTTACAAAAACACAGAGCTCATGTTGATTTTTTTTCTTTAGGTGCTATACAAATTACCACAAAAAAGTTGAATGCATTATATCAAAAAATATGAATTATTATATATTTAGAATATATTTCCAATTCGGATAATGCAGTTTATCTTTCATCAAGACGATTGAGAGTCAATTAAATAACAAAAACACAATATAGGAGTTGTGCTAAAATAGTTCTTTCGAACATTTTTTTTTTTTATAGAGATACAAGTGCAAAAAAGTAGTCAAAAATTGCGCCAAAAAATATGCAATTTTATATAACCAATTAAAAATTTTTGTGTGTCGTTTTTGATTAAACTAAAAGATATAATGAGCT
Source organism: Drosophila innubila (assembly GCF_004354385.1). NCBI lineage: Eukaryota > Metazoa > Arthropoda > Insecta > Diptera > Drosophilidae > Drosophila > Drosophila innubila. Next base: position 27,659,135 of record NW_022995372.1, read on the forward strand.
TTAATATACTATAAAAGAAAATTAAAAATAAAATTGAAGAATTTAAAAAGGAGAAACACAGAATTGGACATGAAAAATCTCATTATTTATTTAGTAGAGAAATTGAAGATACGATTTTTTCTGACAAAAGCTTTTAAATTAGAAAAAAATCTTATCTATTTCTCAATGGACCTGTCGGACTTTTTTGTCGTTACAGAAAACCTGTTTTTTTTATTAAAACAAAATAATTCGGAAATTTTGAATATTTTATTAATGAATATAAGGATCTACAAACAAAGATTTAACAAAGGTTTTAAATAATTACTGCTGCGTTCAAAAAAATATGTGTTTGCAGCAAATGTATTTAATATATGGTATGGTATTTACTGTTAATAAACACACACACACACACAGAACAAAAGTCAACTTTTTGATTTCAACAGAAACAAAATCATAGGAAAGGCGAAAAAACGCTCCATTTTGCGTTCCGGCAGCTCCTGTGTTGGATGCTCGTTATCAAAATTCAAAAATTGTACAAAAATTTGTTTGATTAGTATGAGATATATAGGTAACTTTAGGTTTAACTGAACTAATTAATAAATAACAGTTTAATTAAATTGATAATTTAATATGATAATGTATGAATAAGATGAGTTAATGGTAAATAATGGTAAATGATAAGGAAAACATAAGTAATACGATTTGAGTTAAACTTACGCTTAGGTAAGATTGTCATTGGCATACATACCATCCTCTTGGGTGCGTATTATTATAGGATGGGAGCGCGGACCATCGCCCACCGAGGTGCCGGCGAGTACCCAGATCTTGTACTCGGTCCAGCGTTTCAATTCATCGAGCACTATTTGGGTCATGTTCAATGTGAGTGTGGACGCCTCGTCGTCCTCGCGACCCACCTCCACGAACAGCACCTTATAGTATATGATGCGCCCATTGGAGCGCTCCGCTGGTGGTGGCAGCCAGCTAAGTGAGATCGTTGTCGAGCTGTTCGCAATAGCCGTGATATTACGTGGCGGTGCACCTGGTACTAATTACATAATAGATGGGAACGGTACGTATTTTGTGTGGTTTTTTTTTTTTTTTGATAGTTGAGATTGATTTGGTTTTTTGGAAAGCCAAAATTTTGTAAGTTTATTTAGTTTTCAGTTTTTTTGTTATTATATTGATATAGCGTTCAGCGATTAGCGTTTAAACAAAATAAATGTTTGTAAAACGAAAAACATGTAACGAAAGAAAGCACAAAACGAAATTTTTAATAAATGACATAATGGATAGGCTTAAGTATATAAATTGGTATATTAAATAATCAAAATAAACTCAAATATAGTCAAGACATAAGTAATTAAGTCCAATGGTTTATGCAAATAATGTTGTAGTTGCTTTTGCATTGTAAGAAGCTCGAAGTTCTCATTTGAAGCTTCTCTTGAAATAATTGTGCATATTTTTTGGTAACGATTTTCAGCTGAAAATTGCATATACAGTAATTACTAAATATATACTAAAGCTACGAGAGATTGACAAATAAATTCATAAGCATATTTTAGATACTAAAAAGAAAATATTTATTAAGCATGCAATAATCAAATGTACTTCTATTAGGTTTAAATAGATTAATTTAAAGGCAATATAAAGACACACATGGCAATTGAGATATATAAACATTTAATTTGCATAAACCATGTGGTTTTAAAATTTGTAAGTGCTAGCTTAGAGTAATTACATATAAAACCGTTCTAGACTCAGTTAAAACTTAAAAAAATAGGTATATTTATATATATTTTGAGTAATTCAGCATACTTATTTAATGGCACAGTAATAATATACCAATTAGTGAAGGTGAAACAAATACAAAATAATTAAATGTGTATAAGACATTTGAAATAATTTATTTCAAAACTGAAAGTTAAGGAACAAGTCAATTTAATATAAATGCCAAACTCATTCCTTATTGCTCAACAAAAAGCCGCAAAACAATCGTAAAGCCACTACATTCACTGAAACCACTTCAAATTTTAATTATGAGCAAAATCATGCGTATATGCAAAACGTGCAAGTATGAAAACCAAAAGTGATGGATACAACAATGCATAGATAATTCTACTTCCTTATCCGTTTTCATTTTCTCTACCATTTCCATTTTCATTTCACATTTCTCTTCGCGTTTCAAAATCTATTACTAAACACAGACACAGATCTGTTGAGAAGTTGTGAGTATTGTCTACGAATTTCGGTTTTGTGGTTAATGTTGCAGTTTGAAGTTGCATGCAAAATTTCAATACATGCTTAGAAATTGTTGGCTTGCATTTAGTTTAGTTTTCTCATCATTTGCATAATTAATTGAACACTAGCAACATAAATTTTGAATGCAAATTAATACCATATTTAATCTCATGCTTCTCATATTTTATGTCTCGTTATAAAAGTAATTTTACATCTAAATATGTTGCTGTTTTCTCTGGTGTTGTAATAGTAATTGTAACTGTTATGTGGTGCTGTTTAGCATGTTTCTATTTTGAGTTGTGGGTTTTTTTTATCAACAGATTACAGATTTATAAGAGACGTTTAATTGGCTCACAATGAAATAATTAAATTAGGCATTAAACTTTTAAATCAAATTTGATTAAATTAAAGAAACCCTTTATGAGGAGGAGATGGGTTTATTTATATAGTTTGCATATATATTTAATTAAGTTTCACTAATTAATAATAATAAGAATATAGAACATTATGAAAGTTGCTTATGCGGATCGGATATATTTAACTCTCATAATAGCTTTGATTACTTTAGAATTATGTTAAAGTAAAATATGAGATATTTTACCGATTCTAAGTACTTAGGTACTTTTTATGGAGCAAGTGAAGATATATTAATTCCCTAATGAGCAATTTTAGTATTGCTTTTCAGCATTACTTAAATTAAAAACAGAACAAAAATAGATTAATTGAAGTAAAATTGAAAATACAATATTCTATGATCTGTTGATTAAGTATTATAAGTTGGAGCTTGTGTCTAGTTTGGTTTTGTATAATTGCGATTTGTATGCGATAGTATGCCTAACTAGACTGTTGTATGTGAATGCTTGGTATATAACTTAATTAAAGTAACTATGTGTATATTGTACATGTGTAATTAAGTATAGCCTAGACCAGTGTATATGTATATTATAATATGTAATATAAATGGTACTAATTATATGATAGTTAATATAAATAAGTTGCAAGAAACGAGTACAATCACATATCATACATAACGAAATAGATATAGAAATTATTATAATTAAAGGCAGGACAGTGCAATTCATAACACACTTTTCTTTTCACACCCACTCTCACATACACAGCTCACACCCATACGGTTTTTATATACGCTCGTTGAGCTTTACCTGACTCCTTGTGAAGGCCATAACACACAATACATACACAGACTCACACACGCAGAACTGTATATAAAAGGGTTTCAACGAATAATCAACTACATTTCAATGGCATTGAATTTTAAAAATATATGTATGGATATTTATATATAATAAATTGTATATGTTTACATATAGTTAAAAATTATATTTCTGTTATATTTATGTTTTTTGTTGTTCTTAAGCTATAAATTCTCGTACGATTGCTACGGCTTAATAGATTTGTTGGTTTTAAGGAACCTAACTTAGAAATTAGACAAGAGACTAATCGCTTACCATATTGCTTGGTGCGTACTGGTATTGGGGGCGTGGTTGCGCCCTCGCCGCGCTGCGAACGTGCTGCCAGCCATATATAGTAAAGGGTATCAGGATACAAACCATCTAGCGTATAGGACTCAGAGTTCGAGATGCGCCTGTAAATGTAAGTGTTGATATTAGTTAATTATATTTGTTTATTTGTACGCGTATACTGAATTAGCTGATTGTTAACTCACTTGTGATGATCCTGATTGGCGTATGTATCATTCCAATAGAGCTCATAATGGACAATATTCTCGCTGGAATGCGTCGGCTTGGACCATTGCAATGTGACTGCGGTCTCGCCGATATCAGTGGCCCGGAAATTGCTCGGTTGTGATGGCACACCTGTACACCGTTCACCGTACACATACACACATACACAAGCAGAGACACAAATTCACAGATTCAATGTGATACCCAGGAGCATCCATCCACGTGCGCATATATTTGGTTTCGGTTTTTGGTTGGTTTGGTAATAATGAAACGGAAATTACGGAAATTAAATAAAATACAAACAAATCAATGTGGCATTTATTTATATATGCCAGTTCTTATATGATGATTCAGATACACTCACACACGCACGTACTTGGACACAGTTAAAGCCGCCTTTGGAATTGATTGAATTTGTTTTTAAATGTGTTTGCATCGCTATAACAAGAGACCTGTCCACATTTTGACCAAATTCCGCTGGTCTAACAAATGCAAATAAGTTGATTTGATTTAAATGATTGATATACCCTCCAGAGAAATAATATTGTTATTGTTTTGTGAATTTAAAGGTAGTTCCCTCTAATTTCTTTTCAATATGAATTACTTCCAATCAATTTGATGACAACGATTTATTTTCAATCACAGTGCATCTTAATACTGAAGGTAATTATATTTGTTATTTGTTAACTATCTCAATATACAAAAATCAAAAGAGATATATGGAAATAATCAATCAATGGGATTTAAATTGACATTTTATAATCTATAACCGATCTTAGCTGAGCTGAGCACATAGTAAGATTAAATGCTGTATTAATTATGATATTGATTCTTGGCACTAAATAAATCTTTAACTCTAGTTAACTTATTTAAAATTCGCCTAACATTTCGTTTGACTTGTCTTGTCTAATCTAATAAATTACCTTACTGAAAGTCTTTCCTGTATTTGTACATGTATATATTTTTTAAAATTTAATATTTACACTTGAAATTTGAATGGTTTCGTAGTTGCAATTTCCAATGCAAATCCAAGTAATCCTGTGTTGCACAAAGGACCCTTCGTTAGTCAGGCAGGAGTTGGCACAAATAAAGCTAAGCGCATTAGGCAACCGCTACAAGTGCAACAAATACGGCAAATACAACAAATCTAAAGTCAGACCATAAACTGTTGGCCGCATCACAGCACACCAGTACACCCCACAAACGCCGTACACCCACACTTACCCTACAGTCCCTACCCTTATCACCCCTCAGACACTTGTCCCCCACCTGGCCACAAAGCTGCATATCAAAGTACGGCAAATGCAATTGCTTCGGCAGTCAAACTTAATGAATATTTGCTGGATGCACAGGCACATTGCACACACATATGCATTTATACATATATATATATATATACATATGCACGCACAAACGCACGCATACCACGGTGCAGTCATTTATAAGTATGTTGAACTTCTTAGGTAAATGAAATAAATGCCTTTTATTCAAAAGAGAAACTATGCCTAATGATTGCTTAGTATATAGCAAAAAAAAAAATTGAGATGTGTGAAAGAAATGTGTTTTGTCTTTAAGAAATAGATCATAAGTGCCTTGCCAAGCATCTCACAACATAACACCCACAATTTAATTTTATTAGAGATAAATTAAAATTCAAAATCAAATATTAATTCAATAATTTTTTATATCGACAAAAAAACGTTCGTTTAAGATTCATTCAGAATAATATAGTAAGGCAAGTTTTCTTATCAGAACTAATAATTAATTAATGAAGAGTTCCGTTTTATTGACTTTCTCAGCTTATTTTAACAACGTGATAACGATGCCAACAAGGTAAAGATGATTAATAATATTCTTGAGTGACTCTAAACACGTTTCGCTTGTCATTTGAAATTATAATTAAATAAGTGGTATAATCTTCGATCAATTAAATTGTCCATATTTCAGTGACCTCCCAGCGATGCATTTCACATTTGACATTCAATATCGAAGACTAGGTTTGAGTGCGAGCGTTGTTTCGGAGTGTTTGTTTGTGTGTGACAAGTAATTGGGTTTGATTGGGCAATCAATTAGGGTGCAATGTCACTTACCTTGCTGTGTCTTCACCTGAACCGGAGTGGACATAGGACCGGCTCCCATTGAGGTGTACGCCTGGATACGGACCGTGTAAATGGCATGAGGTGTTAGCTCCGATACGGTTGTCAATTCGCTATTGTCAATCATTCGAGAATTCCAAGAGGCCTCCGGTTGATTCGAATTGGTCGTGTAGTACACCTTGTAGCCCTTTGGAATGACATAATGGTATGAGTATAAAATTTTCAGGTTGTATGCAAAGTATGCATTGCAAACTCAAGAAATGAGTAAAATTCAGTCGGATGACGATTCTATTTTTATTTTTTTGTATATTTTAGTTAGGCCAACAACTGATCAGACTCCCCTCGTAGCTTTATTCAACGTTAACAGCAGAAACGTTCACGTTTGAGATACAAAGGAGAAGAAACTTCTAAGACTTAAGAACCAAATGCTTTTACAGGCAATTAGAATTAAAGTCAGACAGACAGTTTAAGAAAACTCTGCCTTTGAATGACAATAACGAAAATAGAGAAAATGAGTGCATATTCACGTACACATGCTATGTACATTTGGTATAAATGTTTTGCCTCAAAATTTATTTAATTAAATTCTGACCTCATATTCCTTATTTAACAGTTATATAGCTTCCTGTTGGCAGCAAATTAGTTAACATCAACTTTATTAAAAGGCTTATTAACCACAATCTTTTGATTCAAAAATAAATTTAAATTCATCTAAGCGCTGTGGCAACGCAATCGTTTGGCCATAAACTGTTTGAAATTGGGAAGCTGATAACCAGAAATGAAATATGGTTTTGTGGTCTCCGATTTTGCGAACTTTATAATTATGGCATTGTGGTAAGGACAGTTTGCAGCTGCAACACGAAGCCACGACGACGCACAGCAATCGAGACCACAACAATTGCGGCCTAGCACTTTGCTCGGTCAATGTGCTCCACAGGCAGCCAGGATGTTTGTCTGAAGGATTTTCAGCAAGCAGCAGGACGGGGTAAGGAGGAGCAGAAGTAAACTGGCTAACTGTGTGGCTTTGATTTCGTTCGCATATTTGCATTTAAACGTTTTCCTTTTTGACTTCTCCTGCTTCTCTCTTCTGGCTGACACACTGGGCTAACGTCAATTGACCTCTCCTTGTGACAACGTGTCAGAGTCGGGGTCAGAGTCGTTGTCGTCGTTGGACATTGTGTATAGGTTGTTGATTAATATGCGTACTTGATGCCAGGTACTTACGGTCACTTGTCCATTGGGCGTCTCTGGTGGCTCCCAAGTAATAATCATCGTGGATGAGCTCAAAGGGCGCACTTGCACATTACGTGGTGCACTTTCCATTTCTGAAAGAGAAACACAATGACAGGCAAATAGTTAGCGAGAGAAAGAGAGAAGGAAAAAGAAAAAGGAAGAGATACAGATAGAGAGAGTAAAAGCATATTAACATTGTTAATACAAAGCAAGGATTGAAAAGCAATTTCTAAGGTTGCTCTTATAACAAACTACAGCTGTGACGATGTTATGCTAAAATATAAAGGTTTATAATTTGATAATGACACTTCAATTTCGCTCTAGAGAATTCAGTAGCAGACTCAAGTAATCTATGGATGTCGATGATATTCCATTGGAATTAAGTTTCGAATTGATAAAATATTTCTTTTTTTCAAACTTCATAATTAATAAGATCTGATATTCTACAGATATATAAATTAAACGATTCTGAGACAATCTAAATATTTTACATTTTACTTTACACTTTACATTTAAAGTTAATTTTCCATATAAACAAATGTTTATACCCGTTTCTTAAAAAATAGCTAAAAGGGTATGTTGTGTTCGTTGGAATGTATGTAACAGCGAGAAGGAGGCATCTTCGACCCTATAAAGTATGTATATCCTTTATCGGCATCAACAGCCGAGTCGATATTGCCATGTGTGTCTGTCCACCCGTCCGTCCTTCCATCTGATCAAAGGATCTCAGCGACTATTAGAGATAGAGTAACCAAATTTGGCTCAGATTTCTATATACCCCACGCAGATAAAGTTTGTTTCAAATTTCTGCCACGCCCATTTCCGCCCCCGTGAAAATTACCACACCTACAGTATTTAAAAGAATAGGTTTTTTGTGGCAATTAAAGTTATCTATTATAATTATCTAATATTCAACTGAACCGCATCAAAATCGGACAAGTCGTACTTTTATGTATATTGAAATAAGTAAAGGGTAACCTATGGTCGGGATCTCGACTATAGTCTCTCCGACTAGTTTTTAGCTAGTTTTGTCTAGTTAGTAGAATGTATTGCTCTTATGATTTCTAACAATTCCCATTTTAATCTGAACTGTAAGTAAACAAAAATATAATTATTTCAATTACTTATTTTAGAAGTAATTTCTATTAGTTTTAATAAGTTGGTACATTTAATTTCAATAATTGCACATGGGGTCATAGCCATTTAGTCCTTGGCATTGGATATTCTGATGTTGTTAGAATAATTAACAATAGTTGCAGTATCCAGGATGTGCAATCAAATGCACTTTAAATACCGACTAGTAATCCCCCTTTTCTATTTTTTTTTTTTTACCGGTTTTCTCGCTTTTTGGAATAAACTTCGCAGTGTTAGCCATGCACATGAAATTTTGTTTAATGAATTTCGGCATTTTGGCAATAGTCAGGGTTTTAAATCATATACAACAATAGAGCGGTACAGGAGGACAGGGGAGCACGAGAACAGGAGAGCAATAAGGAGGAAGTGTAGATAGGGGATAAAAACCAAAGGTATTAGGGCTGCCGCACAAATGTTTTGAAATGCAAACAATCATCCATCACAATTCCTGGATACTGGTACTGAACTTTTGCTGAATTCATGTTCATGTTGAATTTCACGTCATTGGCAACGTTTTTGGTTGTACTGCTACGTCAAGTCCGGCGCTTTATAGTGCGAATTTTGCATTTATAATGTGGGTTGCAGCATTCGCACAACACAGCACAATACAACACACACATTAACTGAATTTTGTTGTTCGCAAAACAATACGAAAACCAACTTAAAATCAGTCCAAAAGCCCCCATACCCCATATTTCCATCACAATGATAAATTTTTCAACTGTCTGCCTAGTCGATCATTGAAGATAGATATAAAATTTTCACATCCTTCAAATCAAGTGTGAACCGGCATATTAGCGACATCACAAAATTGCCAAATTTTTGCCCCATTAACTTTATGAACCAGCTGAAATTGAGATTCTCTGACAATACACTTAAAAAATAAAGCTACCTTAAATTCAAATAAATATTCAAGAGATTCTTTAATCTTTATAGTTGTTTCAATAGACGCTTGATATTGTTATGAAAAAAAATAATAATAAAAAAAAAATTAAAAAATAAATTGACAAAAAGAAAGTTATGTAAAGTTCAATTAAATTTGAAAAAATTGATATATCAATAGTTTTCTGGTTATTTTAGGGAAATATTTTTATATTTGAAAAATAGAATAAAGTGGAACATCACTTTCGAATCACTGCGGACGGCAGAACGCTCTAGTGACGAAATACTAACTAGCAATACTACAGGAAAAATGGAATTTGACCGTCATTATTTAACTGGCTTACACTAAAGCCGCTTAACGTGGTTGAGCCATAAGCAACATTCAACATGTCTGTCCAAAGGGTATTTTGTAGTCAAGCAGATGCGATAACCGCATTCGAACGTGTTTGAAATGCTTTTGCGAAGCGTGAATTTGTTGGAGAGTCGATTGTGCAGAACGGAGAAATAGCAGGGGGGTTGGGGAGCATCTGGAAGAGGATTTGTGGAAGCAGGGGGAACCACAGCTAATTAGTGGAAACAGCTTTTGATCGCTTCACTTGCTGACAACAAGTCGTCATGAGTATTTCGAGTCCAGTGGTTAATGGTATAAATCCAATTCTCACAATTTTACTGCAATATCTACATGTGCCACTGCAGCGTTTTACCCACAATTTATATCGCAAGCATCTCATCTGTTACACAAGTGTGTAAAAGTGTGTGTGTGCGTGTGTGAGTGTGGCACGAAGCCATTGCTGGATAGAACGCAGTCGCCATTTGCCGGTTCAGGGCTAAGATTTGCATGCAGCACATGGGCACTCCAAAAATTGCAATAGCTTTGCCAGGCAGCGGCTGTCTGGCCAGGATGTGCTCGACCCCTCCCAAGATCCCCTTTCCGATCTCTTTCTTGTCTGCCAGTTATCCTGCCAGCTCCTTGGCTGTGTGCGTCGTGTGGCAGCGTCACGTAAGCTGCATTTAAGAGCATATACATTACATACGGATACGCTCCATTAATATGTATCCCTTGCATGCCATGCTCACGCCTACAGCTTATAGCACTAAATTCCTAGCAGCCTCCTAAACACATATATGTACACATACACAAGCACGCACACACACAAACACAGGCAACACGGGCACAGCCGCACACACGTACACTCACACACACACTCTCGCATTGCAGGCCCTCTGACCTATTACATGACGAAAGGAACTGTTAAAGAGTTGCCAACACCCTTGCAATTGCACATTAAAGTTAAATGTATTAGACCATATTACGCGTATTACAGACAAATTGGAATATAAGACAGCAGCAACTTAACCGCAGATATTGCAATTGGTATTCTAAAAAAGTCCTACAATTAGTTTTGAAATTAACATTTGATATATACCTATATAAATAACATGATCCGAGCCGAAATGAGCCAGTGCGCTTAATTTTGTGTGACTCTGAAATAAGGATCATAAACAGAACCTTTTGTGATTTTCCCCCAAAATTTTACAAATATGTACGGAAAGTTCCTACATTAGAATTTAGTCGATCGGTAGACTATTTTTTGAAACAAAGCAAATGTTCGCGCTTAGCTTTCCAAACTATCACGTTAATATTATTTATTTATGAAGGTTTCTAACATTTTTTTTTGGATTTCTTAGTCTTTCAAATTGCTTCAGGAACCGAAACTTAAAAATGATCGAATAAAAAAACAAGCTGAAGGAGGCATCTCCTACCCTATAAAGTATATATATTCTTCAGCAACATCAACAGTCGAGTTGATATATCCATGTCCGTCTGTCTGTTCGTCCGTCTGTGTGAGATCTCAGAAACTAAAAGAGCTAGAGCAATCAAATTTGGCACACAGACTCCAATGACATAGACACGCAGATTTCCGCCCCGTAAATCTCGAAAAACCACCACACCTAACGTTTTTAAGATATACCGCTTCTTTTGATAATAAGCGTTATCTTTTATTATTATCTATTTACCTACGATATTGCAACCTGTTCGGTTAAATAGAACGGCAGTAATGGCTGGTTTAATTTTTAAAACAATACAAGCGCATAAAAGTATGTAACGGGTAGTCAGAGTATCGACTATAGCCTTTCCGACGAGTTTTTACCTAATTTCCATACTATGTAGATTATCTAGATTTTAAAGCTGTTAAAAAAGATTAATTTTAAATAACAATAAAATATTATCTAAAGTTGGATTTTATAAAAAAAGTTAAAAAGTTTATTGGCTTTAAAAATCAGGGAAAATTTGCAAGTGATTGCGAAAATAAAACTATTTCCAGGTTCACATTTTAAAACCAAAGCACCTAACATTTTTGACTTCAGATAAATCTAAAGTTGCTTGAATGTCAGGTATTTTAATCCTGTTTTCTCTTTTTTGTATAAAACTAATCTTTCTCAGCATCTGCTGTTGTTATCCATCGCTGGTGTCTCATTAAACTGTCTAGTGCGTAGGGCAATCGATTGTTGCTTCTCTCGTTAAATGCCATAAACAGCTCTTTGCCAGCTGCTACCTAAGCTAAAATCAAATCGAACCGAACCGAACCCCAATCCAAATCGTAAGGTGACACGTGTCATTACGAAGCTGCTGCTGTTGTTGTTGCTCGACTGTTGCTAGTTTCGTTTCTTTTTCCGTTGCAATGGCTATCGAAATAATATTTCGAAACGATATTGGGCAAGCGATAAGCATAATTGCGGCAATAAAAGTTTTCAACTTTTATACGACAAGTTACAGCGTATAAAAAAAGGACGAGGAGGAATTCAAAAGGCTGACGCAGGACGCAGTACTCGCAATTTCCATGGCTAAAACAGCGTTGCATATACGCACAAGCAAAGAGAATAAGAGAGAGAGAGAGAAAGAGAAGAGAGAGAGAGAGACATACGGTCGTAACCATATGAGGACATTGATGCGCATTCATACAAACGCATAACAATGCAAACTTTATGCGTTGCCTGCCACATTGTGTGGCAGCAGCAGGGGGCATAAGCAGGCGCCTGGGCTTGTGGCAGCTACTTCTATCAACACACACACACACACACATACAGACATACATCAGCTGACTATGTATGAGACGCAGCTGCGTATGCAACGGTTTTTAAGCATTGCATTTACCTTTGATTCTACTACCTAAAAGCTGTTTTCCTACCCAAGTGCAACGAGTTTCGGTACAGAATAAGTAGGAAAGAAGGCAGGAAAGGGAAGGAGAGGAGTGAGGGAGATTGGTATAATGTTATGTGAATGCTGCTCAAGAATTGTTATTGAAATTGTTTTGGCCATCAAATTTTGTTTGCCGCCAAAGAGAAGGCTTGGTGAAGTGAGTCTAAGGATACTTACTTGTGCCACCAAATGAGAAATCACCTAAGAAGCAGAACGGGATAGATAGAGAGAGAGAGAGAGGGAGAGAAAGAAAAGGCATTACGAGAACGGGTTAGTAGCGCATTTTACATAAAACCGGCAAAAGAAATTCACAAAAAAATAAAATCAAATTGCACAAAACAAATGCTTGAAAAAATCCTTTTTCCGAGGCAGCAGCATGTGAGAGAATGTGAGAATATATATATGGAGAGCAGTTAGTGGGTTTATCTTGGAATGGATTGTTTGTTTTGTTTGTCAGTCGCTTTGTTTGCTATCATAGGTTGGAGCTACTCACTTGTCTCACCGGTGGTACAGGTCGCCGGTGCCGAAGGCGAACCGCGTCCAATATTGTTCACGGCAATCACATAGAACTCGTACTCAGTGTAGGGACTCAGGGCACGGACCACGTAGTACATGGTTATGATGCCGCTTATCTCGCTGAAGGCCTGATTTGCATTCTTTGGTTTGTACTGTATGACATAGTATTGCAGATCTTCGGGACCCTTGTACGACCATTCCAGACGCACCGATGTGGCGGTCACCTCAGAGATTTGCACATCCGTCGGAGCCGTCGGTAGGGCTATATTTGGGGTAGATAATATATATTATAATCAGATTGACCTAATATTAGGGTATGCAGTTAAGAGTTTAGTTAAAAAAAATAAACCAGAAAAATAATTTTTGAATATATCTCAGAAGTACTATATATATAATGTTTGTTTTTATAAAAGTTAATTTTCCATTTTTATACAGTACAATCTAAAATAATACTATGATTTGGACACAAATATTAAAATGTAATTATCATTTAATAATTTGTTTACTTGATCATAAGTACTAATTATGTGTTCGTTTGATTTTTTTAAGTTTAAAAATTATAACATGATAATTATTGCTTTATATAATCCTTGACGCTTCACTCACATTGCACTTTGACCATGGATACAGCTTCAATTTGGCCGAGAGAAGACGCAGCTATGCAGGTAAAATTTGCACTCTCCTGTATATTATTTAACTGCAACACATTCCGTCCAATCGGTATGTCATTCTCCGGCGTCAGATCATGTGCACCTGTACAGAGAAATGTAAGTTTTGAGGCTTAAGTTGTTTCAAGTTGACTTACCTTTCATCCATCTTACAGCCGGCATAGGTGAACCAACGGCAATGCAGGATAGATTTAGATTTGACCCCAACATCACCTCATTAATAGCCTCTGGTGGACGTGAGAAAGTCGGTGGAACGCGACGTACCTTGACATACAAATTTGTCGCCTTCGAATGCTCCGTTCCAATGGAATTCTCCGCAACGCATTCATACTTTCCCTGATCCTCTTCTCGACTGTTGTTGATTTGAAGAATGCCTGACAAAAGGAGAAAATTTAATGAATAAAAAGCGCTGCCAAATGTATAAATATATATATGTATATGATACAAATTTATTATATTTAAAGCTAGCTCCGCAATTGAAGAAATGAATGGAAAACATTATTTATTTATTGTGTCTGACAAAACTGCAGATAATTATTGTACAGCTCAAACCAAATGAGGCTACTATCATTGTTATTCTTAAGTACTGGATTTAAGAAAATCTAGCAATAAATTGACAGGCTTGAGCAATGAAAGCAGAGAACAAAATTGAAAATTACATTTCGCTTTGGCACGTGCTAGAGCAGATTTACCCACAAGATTAAACCGAGGTTGGGAGAAGGTTGATAATTGAGGCCGACTTATATAACCCCACCGATAGCACATTAAGTTTAGGTAGAAGCGATGTACCTAGGTCAGGGCTAGGTAGACAGGTCGAAATATAACTGCCTAACTAAATTACAGCCGATACTTTTAAATAGGATTGTCCATAGTTCTACCTTCTCACTTCTCGCATTGACTACCTGTTCGCCTATAAAAGAAACAGCGTCTTCAGGAAGTCAGCTCAGTTAATAATAAGCTACTGAACCGTAAGCACTATCATGTTGTTATCATTACTTCTCCTCTCGAGCTTGTTGAGCGTGCAAGGCACTACATACGTAACAGTTAACACAGACATGGAATCGCCAGAGATTAGTGAACAATTGGAGATGATCGATTTGTTGGACTTGGGTGATAGGACCAGACGCATGGTACAGCCGCAGTTTCACAATTCGGCTTCAAAGTTCTTGCTGGAGGTGTACAATGAGATCAACGAGGAACAGGAGCCGCAGGAGGTGTTGCATCAGCGGCACAAGCGTTCCTTGGACGATGACATTCTAGTTACAAGCGATGATCGACAGGAGATTGCCAGCTGTAACAGCATCCTAACATTCTCCAGTCGCATCATGCAACAGCCAGAGCTGGGCCATGCGATGGATCTGCATATAACGTTCAATACGAATGATGTGCCCAGGGATCTGAAGCTAGTTCAAGCCATGCTGCGTGTCTATAAGCAATCCAGTCTGGGGGAGCAAACACAGAACTTCACAGTGTCGATTTACAGAAGAATCTACAGTCATCAGGAATTGATTGATGATGAGCCCGTCTATCGCATACTGCACTCTGTAAACACCACCACGAACTATAAGGGTTGGCTGGAGTTCAATTTGACACAGACACTGCGCTCCTGGCTGCTCCACAAGAGCCTCCAGCAGTCGCAGCGGCACGAGCTGCGCATCTCTGTGGATGTGGCTCAGTTGAGTGCTCTGGGTTCGGGGCTGGTGGCACCACAAACTGCAAGACGCTCCAATTTAGAACCTTTCATTGTCGGTTACTTCAATGGACCCGAGCTGCTGGTCAAGGCACAAAAGCTGCGATTCAAACGAGAGTTGAAGACACGTAAGAATGCGTTGCCAAGTGGACCTCGAATGCCTCCGCCGGATCTCTACAAGCCGCCGCAGTCCTGTGAGCGTCTTAACTTCACTGTCGACTTCAAGGAGCTGCAAATGCACAACTGGGTCATAGCACCAAAGAAGTTTGAGGCATACTTCTGTGGTGGCGGCTGCAATTTTCCTCTCGGCACCAAAATGAATGCCACGAATCATGCGATTGTTCAAACCCTAATGCATCTGAAGCAACCGCATCTGCCCAAACCCTGCTGTGTGCCCACTGTGCTGGGTGCAATAACCATACTGAGATACCTAAATGAGGACATTATCGATTTAACCAAATACCAAAAGGCGGTGGCCAAGGAGTGTGGATGTCATTAGAATAGTTTTGTGGGACGACTTAACAGAAAAGGGACCAATAACAACACATATGGAGCTTATATTAAATACGAGTACAATTTTAATTAAAAAGCTGCAAAAAATTATTATATTTTAATTTTTAAGTTACAAAATAAGTTTAGTTTTTAAATAAAAGCAAAATAAATAAATTCAAATAAAAAATAAGTGTCTTTTTAAATAATATACCCTAACCTAGAAAAATAAAGATTTAAAAAGACTTTAAAGATTTTAGTTAAAAAATAATACAGTCGAACTTCCCTAATTCGAATCACCATTGTCCAAAGAAAAAGTACGATTTGTTCAGACTTCGAGTTATGGATTTTATTTTTTAGTTTATTAAAAGAAACTACAATTCACTCATGTTAAATTGTAATCTTTTCAATTTTTTTTTTATCTTATAGGGCTTACAAGCTTACTAAAAAAAAATTCTGAAACTAGTGACAACAAAATCATATAATCAAATTGCGAGCTGTTAAACTTTTTTATCGTTAAAGTTAAACAAAACAAAACAAAAAAAGTAGAAATTAGCTACTAAAATGCATACACTTCAAATTGCTTTTCTCTTACTTTACTACACTTTAACTTTTAAATGTTCTCTCAATCTTCAAGCTAAACAGAACCTGAAAAATCGGAAATTAGGGTCTGGAAAATATTTTTTAAATTATATTTTCTAAAAAAAAAGGGCTTAAAGTTTGTTTAAGGCCATGTAGTGATCACCACTTGTCAAGTTACTGGTTTGCAAATAAACAGTCAATGTTTTTAAGGCGTTTTCTACATCGCTCATGGAGGGATGGGAAATATTATCCTCCACCGAGCCTTCGGCATCGCTTTCTGCTTCGCTTAAAATAGTTTTCACTAAATCGGAGCTAATAAATCGCTATTGCTACTCAATTTTGTTCGAGTTCGAGAAAATTCGAACTATAGAATTTCGAGTTAGGGAAGTTCGACTGTATGTTACATATGTAAAAAATATTAAGAAATAATTGTTATGACGTAACATTTATTCATCCTGTTGAATAGATTTTTAGGTTAAGAAAATTTTAATTAAACTGGTTAGAAAATGTCAACTTATTAGAGCAATGAATCGATACTTGGACACCAATTGGAGTTTTAACAACTTATCCATTTACATTTTATAAAACTATCCATATATATTTTTTAATCCAGAAGGAAAGCTTAAATAATCTGTCTCTCTTAACAGATTTTAATATGAACTCTTTTTGGGTATATAAGTATTCTTGAGATCTTAGATTTATCAATAAACGTGAGAGTCGAAGTGTGCTTGGGACTTGTCTGTTGCCTGTTTTGTAGCCCGGCTTTAACGGCCGAAATCCACATTATACTCATTGGCTCATAAAATGGCCAGAATTTACCTTCTTTTTATGTACCAGCCGGCGACATGAGGAAGGCGCAACACATGAAAATTAACACAATTTTTATATGATTTTAAAGGCCGTATAAAAGTTATGACAGTGTTGTTCTTGCACGCATTGGCAATCTGCCTCAGGTCTATTAAATATCGAGCGCACTTTTCCGGCATATTAAGCTAATGTGAATGATACACACACACACACACACGAATATATAAAGTGTCATAAAGTGTTGAAGCCTTCGCATTATATTTATATGAGCAATAAAAAATGAAATATGTACTACGAGGCTAATTCAGATGTCATAACACTGGGGAATATAGGACTATAAGACAATCCATAATACTGTGCCAAATGCATATAAATTGTTGCTTTTAAATCAACAGTTTTGGCCCATAAAGTTATGGCTCAATGTGAAACGAGTGTGTGATTGTTTTTAACAATTAGTCATTAAATTTAGGGGAAGACCCGTAATATTATTATTAAACTGGAGGTGGAAATTCACTTGTTTTGTCTAGAGGATTCGGTCTTCTAAATTTACAGTGTCATTGAGCCCATGCAGACTATTGGTAAATTTTTAACATAACTTTTTACAATCCACATTGGTTACTTAACAGGTTGTTGAGTACCCGATATATAAGTTTAATATACCTTCTAATACATTCCTTAATAAACGAGTATAGTTTTATATGGCAATCATATTTATTATTAAATACAAAACCCGAACATTATGGCTGTACTAGATTTCCCAATTGCTAGCATTATATTTCCCATTTCTAATCAATACATATTAATATATGCAAAATTATACTTTCAGCTATGCTGAATTAATCATCTAACGTTGATTATTAAATTTACGCTCAGATACGCCCCAATTAATCAGCTGCCACAATTTTAAAATTTTAAATGCTGGCACGAGCTCTTTCTTGTATGGTGAATATTTGTTGGTTAATAAATAGTCAGGTTATAAAATATGAATGATATATGGCAACTATTTATTTGCACCATTTCATATGAAATATATTCAGATTTACATCTCTTCATTATTTATGGATTACATATTTGGACGATAAAAATTGTTGGCTAAAGAGTTGATAAAGATGCACACATATTTTATTGCGATTGGATTTCACATGTTACAGATATTTTTTAAATTGTTTCTTTTTATTTTATTTTTCAATTGATAAAACTTTTACGGACTGATTGAGAGACTTACATTCGGGTTTACAATGTGTAAATTATAAAATATATTTGCGTAGTAATGTTTCTCTAATTTTAATTTTCCTGGGTTGTAAATTTATGAAAGAATATTTTTTTTTATGATTGCAGATAATTCTGTTGAAATCAATAGAATTAAATAAGGGAAATCGGATTTTTCAATACTTTAATTGATGCATTTAAAATTTAAAAAGATTCGAGCAACACTGAATTCCACTTGTTTTGTTAAAAAAAAAGTTTTTGTTTGTCAACGAAATTTGTAAATAAATTTCACTTTCTCTATCGGAGTAACATTTTTGATATTTTTAAATATGTATTAAAATAACTGTGTTAAATAAAATAATAATAATGAGTGAAAAGCTGCAGTTAATGCAAATAAAGTGTTCATAGTTGTAGGTGTTGAGTACATATGAATGCGTGTGTACTTGATTTAATGTTGTCCAAATAATGAAAATTTTGTCTGCTTCATTGCCTTTCAACAGTCAAATAAAAAACGCGAAAAATGTAAGGCACAGCAAAAAGAGCTGCAATATTACGAGGCGACACACAGACTACAGTTGACTGAATCATTTTAATGACTCGTGCTATTGCCTCATCTCCATCACCATCCTCCCTGCAGAAAGTAGATGTATATAAATTGTAGAAATGTTGAGTCGTGCTAAATGTTGCAAAATATCGTATACCCCACTTGTGTTTATTATATGTGTATTTGTTGTTTTGCGGGAAGAGATGAATACCGAAATGACAGAGCAAAGAGAAGGAGAAAATAAAATAAAATAATATAAATAAAAGAACAACTAAAAATGATGCACGGTGCTAGATGATTGCGGCGCGGTTTTTACTGTGCAACGTTTCAGTTTCATTTTTATTTGTATTTTTTATATACATTTTGCATGTGTGGTTGTTGTTGTTGGCCGTTCACCTACATGCATCAAAGTTGATTGTTGTAAAATTTATTGCCTACTTTTTGGCGTGTTGCTGTTGTACATTTATTACGCTTGTTGCGCTTCACAGCAAACGATTGTTGTTATTGTTCTTGTTTAGAAACCGTTGAACCATTCATACAACCATTAAATGCCACTGCATTTTAAATAATCGAAATATTTAAATGTGTAGTATATCGGTGTGTATGAATACACTCACTTGCCATTCGTTTTTAAGGTAAAAATCCACGGAGCGGCAAAAGAAGAACTTGATTAAAATTTATTGCAAGCAACTTTCATTAAAATTGTTGGCAAGCTGGCAAAACATTAACATAAGCCACTCACACACACATACACAGTAAGTGGAAAAGAAAGACGGGAGAGGTAAGGGTAAGTAGACTCTTGTAAGGGTTTTTTAGGGGCAGCTTCAGCACTTTGCGAGTGGGCTTTGACTGTAGCAATAAAAATTAAGCTATGCTGCATGTATCTGGGTGTCGTCTCTCCTGACTTTTTTTTTCCCAGTTGCCCCTGTGGGTTACAGTGTGTGGGTGTAACTCTTATGAAAATTAAAAATTCTTTTAAGCCTCATAAAAATAAAGAAAATAACTGGCAACGATGGGCTAAGACTGAAAATTGGCTTTTAAATTAAACGGGTTTTAGGAAGGGCGAACCGGTTTTAAGCCAAATGGAAATTGGTTAAGTTTGCTTGAAATCAAAATAATTTAGTTTGGTATTACGAATAAGCAGATGTCTTTGAAGATAAATCAAGGTTAATTAAAAGTTAAACAATCGGTTCGTTTCAGAATCAGTTTAACAATTCAAATGTGTAGTTTTTATTATAATATACAATTACTAGTTTTCTTGAGTAACCGTCCGTATTAGTTTAAAATTGTATAGGAAAAGAATATTGCAAAAGTATAATCTGCAAAGGCGGATATATTTTTGAATTTGAAGTTTATTTTTTACAGTTAACCACAAAACTATCACCTTCCATAGGTTTCTAAAATATATGTTTAGCTCTTATTAAAACTTAAAACGGGTCGTTAGTGAAAACTGTAACTCTATTGGTCTCACAATCACTTTGTTAATAAAAAGTTAAAAGTTAATCCTTGTTATTGAAAGAAAGGTTAACAAGCCAAGATTTTTAAAAAAGTTTTAATATAAATCCACATAAGGAATTTTGAATAGCAAATATTCTGCAAAAAATGGAAGTTAAGAAATAGTAAATAATAACGGTTGAGCTAGTCTTATCAATACTAAATCTCTAATTGGAAAACATCGGTTTATGTCAGTGCTGTATAAGAAGAGCTAGAAGGAAAACGTCAATGAAAAATGGACTGCTTGGATTATTAAAAATTTATTAAATGTATAGAATTTTAATGTAGTTGCATTTTTTGTTTTATTCACTAAAATTGGATTCTATTTCTATTTGATAGGGGTAAAATTTAATTTAAACTTTGTTTAAGCCATTTTAATTTTCGACTTTTTTTGTACAATGAGGGACATTAACCGTGACATATGATTCAAATATGATTAATTATTTGTCCAGAAAAAGTCTGAATTTGCAACACTGATTAAGATAAACATCAAGGTAGAAACGATTTGATTTGGACTAAAGCCGGATGAATAAAATCAGTATTGTTGAATATTGCATTGTTATTCTTACCAACATCATTAGATGTTCTCTAAGTCAAAGTTATTAGAACTGTATATTAGACGAATCGAGATATCAGTATCAATACAGAGTTTAACAGATTTCGAATGCACATCCACCTGATGTAGTTTACGTACCAGTTCAGACATCTTAGGCATCTGATTGTGAACGCATACCTCGAGCCAAACCACATTTATGCAAATTAGAATCCCAAACATGGTAATGGTATGCATTCCGGAATCATGAAATGGAACCACTTCTTCACATTCACATTCGCTTCCACATTCACGAACAAATGCAATTCAATGCCCCGTCTTTATGTAGCAGCTACGCATCGCTGGGCAACGAGTGCTGCAGGATTGTTGGGTAGCCTTTTTATGGCCACATGGACTATTTAGCCAAAGTCAATCACAGCAACAACGCGCTAGGCTGAGAAGCCATCAGGCTTCGGGTGCAAGCGGGTACAAAAGGGCAACCGTGTTGGCAACGCGTTGTCGTCTTTTGTGCCACAGTTGCCGTTAACAACAGGCGAGACAATAGTGCTCCCAATACGCGCAGGCACGAAAAGTTGTCCCCTTCTCCCCCCTCCCCCCATCATCATTTTGGATTCTACTATATGTACATGGCACACATGTGGCATGCCACAACTGCACTTCCGCTTGCGCAGTCATTTTCATATTTTGTAGCTTCCGCTCACACACACAATGTGAGATAGAAAGAGAGTGATGAAGAGAGAGAAAGAGAGAGGGAGAGAGAAAAAGAGAGAGGAAGACAAGAATAACTTGTCGCCTGGCTGAAGGCGTGTGCTCGGTACTTGGCTGCGTGGCCAAATGGGATTATTAATTAAATTATGCTTTAATTTAAGTAGTCCTCAACGTCTTTTGGCAACAATGTGACATTTATGGGTGGCAGACCCCCTATAAAAGTGAAAAGTTTCAATTTTGATAATGCACCAACGACGACTTATCAACCTACCCTCTCCCCCCAAAAATGGAGAAAAAACTTAGCTGACCCCGCAACGGGAGTCATTCCCAAGTGCCGACTCCATTCCATTCCTCTCCACATTTCTCTAGTCATGCACATTTTGGGTAATTACTGTCTCATTTTCAACAAAAGTGACTGTCAACTCTTTCGATGACGAGAGGAGCTGAGGTTATGGGACGCTAGAGTATAGGGAAGGGGGTATGGTATGGGTAGGGAAGCTCATAATTTAAGCATTAAACTTTCTCAAATGCTTTCAAGTTGACTTGCCTTAACTACAGTTTTACAGCTCAAGTAAATAATTGCGACCCTCCTCTTCACCCAAGAGGCAAACCGGACTGGAAACAGAGGGGCGGGGAAGGCGATTGTAATGATGGGCACAGCAATTAAAGTTATAGTCGCTTGGTTATTTTGACGTTCGCCGTGTCGAGCGCGTAAGGATGGCGCTTGCTTGTTTTTAAAGTTGCTGCAGCCAGTGTAGTTTAAGTTTAACCAGAGCATAAAAAAAGAACTCAGCTTGGAGACTGCGACAAGGTGTATTCGTTTATGAGAATGGCCAAACATAAAGATTAACCTGACTTTATGTGCTGACGACACGAAACAATAAAGATTTAATAGCATATACGGCTAGTTAAGACTTCAAATCTATCTACTTGAGCTTTATTATAGTTTTAAAAAATATATATATGAAATGGAATTTCAATTGTACAATCGCTTTTATGCTTAACTTTAGTTGATTTCAATGAAAGTGAATCCTCTTTGCTTCATCTCCAACATCCGCTACTACCTTTTTTAACTCCAGAATAATATCGGAAAAATACACAATTTTTTTGTTATTGCCTGCACTTTTGATAATTGTAAATACGTTTTTATTTTAAAATACTTAAATAATGTTTTATTTGCACTTTTAAATTTATTAAAACTATAAGAAAACTTAAAAAGTTCCAAAGTAATTCTTAACTTGAATTGTAGAAAATCTTTCATTTTTATTTATTTTGTAATACATTTATTAATATCTTAAGCACGCTACACCGCTTTAGTAGCACTTAAAGCCTTTTTAGTGCCATTTGAAGAATTTACAGAACAGGTTAGTTACATGATTTTTACATGGCAGGTTTGAGCCCAGGTTTATTTCAAACTGTAGTTCTAGTTATGTGATAGGTCGGCGACTCTAACAGCTGAGCTACGGGACCACACCATTAGACCAATTTTTTTTATGGAAAGTCATAGGGCCGATTTTTCAATGTCTAGTTAAGGGGTTTGATAACAATTTATTTTGAAGTAAAATATATAAAAATAAATTTTAATTTTGAAAATATCTCATTGAGAAGATTTGAGGAGATATTTAAGGTAGTCTAATGTCACATTTATTTACGTGCCATAACGCAAGTGAAGCTGTGGGGAAGTTTACTAATCTACTTAAAGATCATTAACTAGTTATTCTACAATAATTACTTTAATATGATTTGATTTGAGAACTAGAGAAAGCGTACTTATCGATGTACCTAAGAACTTTTTAGTTAAGCCCAAACTGAAATCCAACGTTTGTCATATGCGAACTATAAGAAATGATTTGCTTCTGTGTAAGCCTTTGACTTTTTCCAGCATAAAAATTCAATTGTTGGTAAGTCTACGACAACCCTTGGCAATTTCTATCCATCTTGGAAGGGTGGTAGCACACGGGGGTGACACTTGAGCCAGTTGTGCGTAAGCTCATTGCTCATTGCCCATTCCATGTGCTGGCCATTAAGACAATTGGCCAGGCAAAACCAATTTCTGATAAGCCTCTTTTGCTTAAAAGCCAAATTATGGTATTTGAAAAATATTCGCTGTACCTTTTGCGTTTTTTTTGCTTTCTTTCTCTCCCTTGCCCCCAACACAGTTATAAAGTAATTTCCCCAGACGCATTGAACCCTTCTAAAACGAAGAACATGGTCACTACAAGCCAATGCAGGCGCTTGTTTTCTTTTTGCATTTCTGCTTTCGATTTTGTTCTTATTATTTTTATTTTTTATTGAACAATGCCCTCAGGGACTATTTGGCGGGCTAGCGAATAAAAATAAAGGTATTATCCTCAATATTATTGTCGGTCTGTCGCACGGTCGCACGGTCGCTCGGACTATTGGTCGTTTGGTCTCTCCACAGCTCTTCAGCCTACGCTTTGCTGCGGACGAAATTAACTATCAACGGCAATGCGGCAATGCCCTGAAGTAATTTTAAATAAAATATTTATAAACGTATTTGCGCACTGAAGTGCGACCGTTGTCATTTGATGGCGAGTAGGAAAAAATTAGAGCAAAAACAAATACCAAACGCAGAAAACGGTAGATCAAATAACAACGAAAACCTTTATACCCTTTTAGAGGACTATTAAAAATATTGCCACTGCAGGCATTAGCTCTTCAGCATACATTTCAATACATTCTCAAAACACTTGGCACACTTAAAGTCAATTTAAAAATGTATATTTATTTAGTTATCAAAAATACAGTATTATCAATTACTCGTGAATCTTCTTATGTTGGGGGGAGGGCATACGATACATAGGGGACAATCTAATCAGAAGCTCCACAAGAAGGGTCCATAATAATCATATTAAAGTCCTAAAACAAATTGGGCGTGACCAAAGGCCCAATACGATTGCAACAAGAATAGGCAAGACAAAGGCAACTGGTCGACAGAGAGGAAGAGCAGAGAGAAGTAAAGGAAAAATGGATCCCGAGGCATTTTATTAAAATAATAAAGTTCTAATTTAATTATGAATCGAGTACAAAGAGCCAGGATGAAGAAGAACAAGCAGGAGATGACAATGAGCTATGTGAAGTGCGAGTATGCTGAGTTACTTTTCATTTTGATAACTCACGTACCCCTCCCGAGGGTCTTAATTAGCACGCGACGGCCGTATAACCGAAAAATCAACGCGCCTCAAGCTGCCTTTTTGGTCGGTCGGTCGGTCGGTCGGTCGGTTGCATGTGGTTGGAGACCAATGCGGGGGTATGAGGAGGGACTTTGCAAAATAAAGGACCATAAAGTGCTAATTGAATAAAACGGCACATGACTTGCATAACTTATTATGAAATATATATATAGATGTACCATTACTATGCAACCCAAGAACAGTCCTAAGAAGAAGCAGAAGAGAATCAAACCAATCCGAACTGATGCAAACCTAACCCGTCCGCGCCTGAAGCGTAAATTTATTTCATTTTCATAAATTTAAAACCTACTTTAATACAACAGCAAAGACAGCAAGGAGACAGCAGATGGAAGCAGAACCTCTGCAGCGGGAGCAGAAGGAACCGCTTAGAGACGTTTAGAGCACCCAAAAGGATATTTAGCTGGCGGAAATATTTTTACGTTTCGTTTAACGTGCCAAAGATGGCGGCGTTGTCGGCATTGCCGGCCGTCTGTTGTCTGCCGTCTGCTGGCACCTCTACAATACCTCCCTCCCACCCATCATCTCCCATCCATCCGAAACTCTCTAGAAAGTTGCTTGGGCCCACGTAAAACTAATTTAACCCGCAAAGTCCACGGCCACTTTTGTTCGTGTTACGCTAAATTAGTCGACCTGCCCTGCCGGTTTCGACCAGAGACCATTGAGAGAATAAGAAAAAAAAAACAAGAATTTGTTTCAGCTGGAATACGAATAGGTTAGGTCGGATATTGTACTAGTCGTCCGTAGGTCGGTTGTACACAACAGAACAGAGAGCCCATATACCATAAAAAATGATTTTACCTTGGGGAAATTTTTGCAACAGTTTTTAATTTGTAATGCGCTACAACCACTAAAACAAAGTGGTTAGTTCTTGCCTAGGTAATTGCAAGTGCCAATGGTTATTGGATACGTAATATCAACTTTAAAAGTGTTAGCTATCTGATATCTGAGTTGTCAAGCTCAAAATAGATTATTAGAAACTGAGAAAATCTTTAGTTTTAGATTCCATAAAAGTTATATATATATCTAATTTTTAAACTTTAAACACAATTAAATAATGTACTGTAAAGAGAAATTAACTTTGAGATTGTAAACTTTAGAAGATAAGCAGTTCGAAAGTTGGGAATGACTGTAGTATTACAATATTCTTTTCTTACTTTTCAGTAATAATGAATGAATAACGTATAAACTAAAAATAATAGAAAAAGGCGAGATATACCCTCTACTATTTGTCTGTTCTTCTGTATCTCAGTTTTAAAGTTATATTAATTAAACTTGGTATAGGTTCCACTAGTCGGATAGGATGTCTATTTCATAAGATCGGTCTGACAAAAATCAAAATTTAGTAAGGAAACCTTTGTATTTCAGAAATTTCAATCAATTTTGCAGACTGTTTTTTAGTATTGTCATTATACATCCTTATTACATATCTTTAAAATCTGACTATTATCTTAAATTAAGAATAATACCAAATCAAAATCTCTAAAGTTGTTTCAATAAATAAAAAACTCTCAATTATTATAATATTGTACAACATTTCAGCTACCCTGATCGGTATATTTTTAAACTGCCCGACAATTTTTAATCTGTAATTTTTTTAATCCCATGCTAAAATACTAAAGTAGGGCATACAGTGTTTGCATCTGGCCTAACCTTTATTTGTGAGAAGTCAATTGTTTAGCAAGCTATCATTAAGCAAGCGTCCATTTCATTAGCATTTGGTTCGAGCTCTTGCAATTTTTACCATTCTCAACACGTTTCGAGTTGTTAAAGCGGCTGACCAAGCCGGACCTATACGGACCTGGCTTCCGGCTATGGCGACCATTGTAACATGGTCTTGTCAGGCGGACAGGCATTGTTCTGGGTTTCATCGGGTGCTCCTGTCACTGCCACATGCAATTGAAACGCGTTAGTGGAAATTCCCCCTTCCCAGCCGGCTAGTTATCCAACTGTGCCCAACTCCCCATAGACAACGCAAATATAATCATTGTTATCGCGGCTGTTGCTGTTGCTGTTGCTCTGTCGGTTTTGGTGTTGTCAACGCGGCCATTGATGTCATTTTAAAAGGACTCTTTTAATGCATATTAATGTCAATATTAATGTCAATATTTGTGCTTCTAATGACCGTCGCACCGTCGCGTCGCATCGTGTCGTTTGTTGACGGCTTTGTTAGTTTTCAAATGGCAACGTTTGATGTGCCTCATGTCAGCGTTAATGACATCGTCATCGCCATCGTCATTATCATCATCGAGCATATTTTCCGTAATTAGACTTGGCCCAAACTGAAACCCAAGTGTAACTCCTCAACCCCTGGACAATGTTCTTAAGGAAAGCGCTTGATTAAAGGACCTGGCGACATTCTGTTGACATTTGTAAAGTTTCTACCTAATAAGATCTCAACTAGCTGGCTCATAAAACAGGCAGCAGCCGCAGCTGCCCACGAACTAAAAAGGTGTGTGCGAGCAATCGCCATTTTCAAGGACCAACTTTGTCATTTGTCAGGCCTCGCAGATGTTTCATGAGATGGGTGGGGGAAAAAGGACAGCGGAAAAGGGCAGAGCAGGGCAGAGCCGAGCAGAGAAGCTGGCAAAAGTCAAACGTTAACTAAGAGCCGAAAAACTTGTGACACAAAATGCGTTGGAGCATAAGTAAACTCCTAAGAAATTCAAATGAGCGTAAGCGCAAAATACTAAAAATGGAAAATGGACCAAAAAAATATACCAAAAAGGTAGCGTCAAAGACTAGAATTTTAATAAATGAAGTCTGTTCTCAGCGGAAGACAGTCAACTCTATTTGGGGAACTCCCTGGGCAAGGGGTTCCTTGGCATAATTGATAAGGATATATGCGCAATGATAAACATCAAAGTAATGGATAAAATGAATGTTGATATACTTGAAAGGGACATGTAAAACAATAACGTTGAAATGTTAAACATATGGCTGTCTGAGAAATGAAATGGTATATGCTTGGATTACAGATTATACCTTTGATTTCGTGACTGTCAGGCTGACTTCAATCATTGAAAATGAATGAACGGGGTCAACTATACTCATAAGTATGTAACAGATTGCAAAAATAGATACCTTTTCAGAGCTTTGGATGTATGGAGAACGGATGGTGCTTTTCTTATTCTTATTATAACCTGTAACTTAAGCAAATTTACTTAAGGGACAGAATAATGCTTTTTGCCTTTGATAACATGAAGTTTTTAATATAAACTGAGTAACTGTTACTGTTACTAAAATTACTTATAATTATATACCTAGTTTCTAGTTCCCCATAGATCTAGAGATGCCTGTCTGTGACAATATTTTTTCCCTTGCTCAAACTGTGTATTTATATATTTTGCAATTAAGGACAGGTAAAAGGTAAAGGTTAAATTTGTCCCTATAGAGCATATATTACACAAAAGTGATCCCACTCAAAATTAAAAATTAAGAATGTAAAAAAGAGTGTGATTTAATTTTGATAAACACTTAAGACCGTGTCTGTTTGTTCAGCCTTATGAACCTCGAGGAATGAAGAGACTATAAGAGCTGGACTTAATAAATTGAGTTGGATCACTTCTTAAAAAACAATTTTTCGAGCACGACAATCACAGAGATTTTAGTTTGTTTAACTGTTAAATTTTACTTACCGTTATTTATGACATATCTGGGATTGGTCATGTCCACCTTTGTCTGATTCTTGATCCAATAGATGTTGGGCGTGGGATTACCAATGGCTTTGCATTGCATTTGGACCGTGTGACCCACTTCGATGACGCGTGTGCCTGGACCCTGCGTTATAACCGGAAATCCTGCGGGTGTTTTATCGCCTGCAATGCATAAAAAAAGTCGCAAAAATGTTTAAAACAAAAAACACAGAGCAATAACAACAACAAAATGGGTTTCAAAATAATGTTGCATAGAGAAAAAAATTCAACATCAACAAATATATGTATGTATGTGGCGTGTTAAAAGTATTTAAGGGGTGAGGAATATAAAATATGAAAGGAACGATTTTGGAAGGGGCAAAGGCGGTGGGAGTTTTGGAAAACAATATGCCACAAATATATACACACGCTCACACACACGCCCACATATACTCGCAAAATGTATTGTTTTACATGACGCTTTTATAAACGGAAGTTGCCGTTTTTTAAAACGTTGCACAGTTGCCTTTGTTGGCGCTTTCTACGCCATTTTGTAAGCCAAACAATGGCGTGCACTACACACACACACACATGCGTGTGCGGGGTCAGCATTTTTCCTTGTGACAATTTTCTTTTGAACACACAATTTAAGGGCTTGGCATTCGCAGTCACATTCGCAGTTGAAGTCGCAGTCGGATTCGCATTGTTGTTATGTGTCTGTGTGTGTGAGTGTGGCCGGTTTAAAGCAAATCCGCAACTTGCAACCAAGTGGCGGCTGCTCTCGACTGCATCTTTCAAATGAACAAAGCTCATTTACATTTTCCAATTAAATCCAGCATTCAAATCTCCTCCCCCCACTCACAACACACAACTCCAAGTCCGATTGCAGCTCCGGCAGCTGCCATTGCACATCTGCCGGATGCTGTTGCCACTCCCACATTAACCTCTCCACCTCCTCAATCTTTCCCCCCCTCTGGCATACCTTCCAGGAGAGTGGTATTTCCACTATTTAATCACGTTTGCCTTTGACATTGCATATAAAAGCAGAGCGACAATGTGCTCATAAAATGCAAACTAAATGAAGTTGAATAACCAGTTTATAAAGATAATCATTGTGACGTCGATGTAAATTGTATAATTAATCCAATAAGTAAGGATGTCGATAAAAAAGCTAATATGTTTGTGCAAGTTGTACAAATCTCTAACACCCCAATACTTTTAAGGGACAAAATATTTACAATGTATTGAATACCATTATAATTCCTTGACCTTTATAATACAAAATCTCGTGTTTTTACTAATTACCAATATTAATTAAAACACCTATTACCAATACTAATACTTATACTCAGTCTAATATTAGTACTACTTATTATTGATAAAAATTTTAATACTAGTGAAAAGATTGAGTTTTTCTGGGTTTTCCCCAATCCATGCAACAAATGTTGGATCATTAAATAACTTTTTTAATATACCTAGACTCATACATTTTTAAATATTTATACTTTTATTTAAACTTTTAATTTCTTCCTTTTTTTTCTTTCAAAATTTTAAAAATTTATAATTACCCTAGGTCAACTGCTCTTAAATGACATAAAAATTGAATATTCAATTTTAATAGAATAGAATAGAATATTCAATTTTAATAAAATACCTAAGATACCCACATTATAAAGAAATTTTATAATTGCTTTCAATATACCAATGATAAATAATTTAGTTGCAATTTTGAATAGAATAATGAATAGTAATGATTTTCCGGCATATTTTGAGCACTGAAAATTGTATTTAAGATTACCAGATATAAACTTATTGTTCTGTCACAATGTTTGCAATTTAAAAATTTTTCAAAATATTTTTGTAAGTATTTAAATTAATATTAAATTTAAACTAAAACAATTTATAAAATTGAATACAAAAATCAATTATAATAATTAGGGATTAAGCAATTTTTGTCATTAGGCTTAGTTATCAATATACTTTTATAAATTCTGATTGTAGTGACTAGTGCGATAAATCATAAGTAAATCAAATTATATGCAGTCCAGGACACTTTACTGCATTTGTGTTTTTGGGGTCTGCTTTCGACACTAGCGTGAACTGTTTAAATAAATAAAATACTTCTTTTCCTCATTTTAATCAGTAATTAAAGCGCATTTCAAAGTCGTAGGTATTTGTAATTTTATTTTTATATTTATATTTTTGTACTTGTTATTTCCATTTCTGCATTTCGCTAAAACATTTAACAACGGCAACAACTACAATAAACCTGGGGGAGTTAGTTGCTTCTCAGTGATCATCCCATTGCCCCTGCGAACCCTCCCTTGCCCCTAACCACGCACATTACAGTCTGACGTCTGTCTTACTATCAGTCGGTTTGTCCTGCCTTTGTTTGTGTTTTTTAGCGTGAAATTAAAAATTTTTAACAGAGACAAAAAACGCAACTGCATATGTATGCATTATAATGCGCACACACATACATACAAATACATATGTATATGTATAAATGCAAAACAAGAGAAACAAACTTGATGTTGACATTTGACGCTGCCGTTGCCATCATTGCCGCCTCTCAACGTCCCTTTTATCCTTTCATTCTGCTGACATTTTCAGCCATATTTCGTCTGCATCTATGCCCATTTCCCCTCCCACTGGCACATCTCTACCAGACCTTCCTTGGTTTTTGGGTGCTTTATTTATTGTTGCAGCATCACTTCTTCGCATACAAAAACAATAACAATAACAGAACACACTGTAAACTGTGCCAAAAATTAACAAATAAAACTTTTTATTAAACAAATGCACAAAAGTGTATTCTGCTTGCTTAGCGAGTGTATCTCTGTGCTTGTGTGTGTGTGCGAGCGTGCGTGTGTGTGGTTACGTTCTGTGCTTGTTTTGTGCTAAAAGAGAATATGACAAATAGAAAGACAGGCACACAAACAGAGTACAAAATATAAAGCTCTGTGTAAACACGAGCATAACGTTACGATTCGAGAGTTACCGATTTTTTCCAGCCAAAATAAATTACAATTTTGTGTAGTAGAAACGTATACCAATATACAAATGCGAAGTTATATTATGACAGTTTATTGGTACTACCGAAAAAAAGAGCTTTGTTTATGACTGCAAAAATTCAAAAATATTTTGCTCGGATCGCGTCCTTGCAGAGCGCTGTATTATATTTTCGACTACTTGTTTCAATGGAAGCTACATGATATAGTAAACCAATTTGAACTGTAAGGATGTATGAAACCAACTTAGTAGCTTATACTGTCAGTTTGGATACTATATTTCATAAAACATAAAGTTTTTCATACTAGGACTTGATTTTAGGCCGATCGGTCCTATGACAGCTTAATGATATAGTGGACCGATTTGATCCAACTTCGGCAACGATGTATAGGACTAGCTTATATGTATATTCTATAAGTTTGGTTGTAATATCTCTTAAAACAAAAAAGTTTTTCATACTAAAACTTGATTTTCGACCGATTGTTCCTATGGGCGCTATATGATTTGGTGGTCCGATCCAAAAAAGAAACAAATTTATCTGCCTGCAATATAGAGGAATCGCTAGCTTTTAAATTGTTCTTATAATTTGAATATGAAATTTTCTATGTCGATTTTTAGGCGGTAAAGGGGACGTGGCCAAATTCTAAAACAAACTTGATCTGCTTGCAATACAGAAGAACCTACCTTTCAGTACCAGAGAGCAAAATTGCTCGCAGTTCACTGCGACAAACAATACTATGAATATTGTAATTTTGACGTTGGTCGCGTTCACCAGGTACGTTTGCTCAATAATCATATTTGTGATACCTTTGATTAAGGCTGCAAACCACCAACATTTTTGTAAAGATTCGGTTCGATGGCTCGAACCATAGAGCAAGATATAGGTTTGGTTCGCAAACCGGTTTATATATTTCCTAAGCCCAAGGTTTGGGTTCAAACACTGGTTCAATTTTATGCAAAAAAAATATTTTTATTGTATATAATTTTTTTTGATTTTAATAACGAAGTAAATTTAAATGAAAATATAAAGTTTAAATTTGTTTTAGGATGACGTATTATTATATAATAATATATTATATATAAGTGATTGATGTGAGTATATAATATCAAAGGTTCGGTTCATGATCCGGTTCGGATCTCTTAAGAACCCGAACCGAACCGGTTCAGCAAGGTTCGGTTCGGAACCGGCTTGCCTCTGATACTTCTGGTTGGGGGTGATACCGTATCATAATATCTTTGCATGTATCATTAAAAAAGGCTGATACTTCCTGCTACTTCCATGTACAACTGCAGTAACAGTTTTTTTCAAGCCCCTAAAATTTATTTTGATTTATTAATAACAATAATAAAATTTTATTTTAATTTCATATCTGCGCTTCTCATAGTTTAACGCAACGCCATTATTTTTTTTCAATGGCGTTGGCAGATGTGCAGCCGCAATATACGTGTTTATTTTGATGGTATATCGAAAACAACATCATTAAAAATTCTATTAAGCTAATGAAATTGTGTTCATGCATTTCCTACGCCCGATTCCCTAAGTGTGGTGCACACTAACACACTAACTTTTTTTTTTAGCCTTTTTCTTTTCTGTGCACCTCTTATTTAAAGTTAGTTTTAGTTCAAGTTGTATTATAAAATGAGACGGCGCGCACGCCATTCCCGGCTACCAAAAATTGTACGCACGAGCTATTCACATTAGGAATAATCGCAGAGGTCAACTAAACCAAATAGTGCAATGGCCAAGTCTCACTCCGGAGGAACCGCCTTAACGATCAAGGTTAACGTCTACGCCAGGTAAGTATGCTTAGCTTATCTGACAGTTTGGGTTACCATACAACAGCTGCTAAAACACATTTCGAATTCGAGAGAAAACGAGTGGAATTGCCGCAAGTCGAGTTGATTGCTGTTCCGAATTCCGAAAATCGGCAAGAATTGTCGTTTTTGAATCGTGTGCTGTTGAGCATGCGGAATCAAAAGTTAATGCTACATAAAGCATTAAAATAATTCACAAAAACAACAAACTGAAAATTCAAATAACCTTGAACATTTTTAGAATCGTTTAACTGTACTACTTCAACTGTTTAAAGTTGAAGTATATTTTACAAGAATTTTTTAATGAACATCTATAAAATATTGCATAAAAAACAAAACCGAGCGGCAATGACTAAATCGAGCTGTTCTGAATTCCACTTTACTTTTGTTATCGAAAGTTGCTAGAGTTACTTTAATTGTTAAATAAAATTCGAACAACAAAATTTAAGTCTAATTTAGCTTCTCTTGTGAGTTGTCCATGTTTTCATGGAAATCGATTTAATCAACTCGATAGATCGTAAACAGAATGATCGAGTTGAAGATTTTAGCGGTAGCGATTATCGAGTTGTCGATATTTCGATGTATTTTTACACCACTAGTTTTTACTCTATGAAAACGTTCGGAATTCGGAACAGGCCTGATGGTAAAAGTATGTATGTTAAAAGACGACATTACCAATGAGATATAATTTTTGCAAATACAATACCAAACGATTAAAACGAAAATGACAATTCAAGGTAAAAGACGAGTTAAAAAACATGGTTTGCATACAGGGGGATACTCTATTCTTGAGATTTCCATCTTCGAAAGCTTACCGGCAAAAAAAAATTAAAGCTTTATTTAGTTTCATAGTAAAGTTAGCAGCTAGGTAATTAATCTTTGAACTCTAGAAAGCTTTTTTTTGTTTAATTTGGAGAGTATTTATTAAAGAACGGATTTAACTGCACTTAGAGCATATTTAAAGCATAATCCGGTGTCAAATATTTGGCATTGTTCTTAACCAAGAATATGCAGCCCGGTGACTCTCAGAGGTGGCACATGCACCACCATCAACAGACACCACACGCTGTTTTAACGACATTTCAGTTAAGGACTAAAAGTTGTTGATTTTGATGTTGATGTTTGTTGTCGTTGTTGCTGTTGTTTTAGTGGCTCCCAATGGGCACATTGTTGCTGCCGTTATTGTTATTGTTGTTGTTGTTGCCTATGCGTTGCCAATTTGAAAATGCAATGAAAAATTCTAAAAGCAGAGGACAGAGTGCAAAGCTCCGAGCATGCCAAACTGGCGAACACTTCATTTACAGCGTTACGAGAGGTGTCGACGGCAAAGGGGGAAGACGAGGAGTGGGAACACATCGCTGACCAATGCAACGCGTCAGTGCGTATCTGCATGCCAGTAAATACGTGTGTGTATGGTTGTGAGTGTGTATGCCTGTCCGTGTGTGTGCATTTATTATAAAGCCAAGCAGCTCACAGTGGAAAAAAACTGCAAGAATAGGTTTTGTTAACTCAAACTTTTGAGTGTCAACTATGGGTTTTTTTCATATCTATTCGATTATCAATACTTTAAGCATCCTATCGGTAACTTTTGTTTTATTTTAAAACATAGAATAATAAATGATCTATTGAAAGCAAAAAAGATTTGTTTTAGTTTGACAGCTTTGGTAACAATTTACGCAAAATTCTAAGAAAAATAGTATTCGTTTTATATTTTTTCACAATTCACATTAATTTATTTTTTTACAATTAAGGATATAATCAGGGAGCCCAACCCATATATTTTTGGTTGTTTTTCGGTTGGTTTCGATTTCTGTGGCACTTCTGTTATATTTGGAAATAATTTGTTTCATATTTATAACTTTCTTTTTAATATTTAAACAAAAAAATTACAACAAAGTACTAATAAAATGATTTGCTACTCTCGGAGATACAAATAAACAGACGCTATTCCAGCTGTTCTTCCCACTGTGCAACATTGGGAGATGCATCCAGTAACTGCTGCTGCTGCTGTCGTTGACTGCCAAATTCATGTGGCTTTTCATGCATTTCAATTAAGTTGCTGCTAGTTGGTGGTGCTGGTGGTGATGCTGCTGCTATCAACTGCGAAGTGTTGGAAAATGTACAAACAATGTTGAGTTTTCAGCGATAGCTTTTTTAATGAATTAGCTAATAAAGGCAAAGTAAAGTCGAGCACCTGGCCACAGTTTGCATTGCTTTCAGCAATACGCACACCCTGTGACACACCCTAATACACATACACACATATACAGAAAAATACACGCATACACTTCTTCTCAATAGACTGGCAATGTCTTGAGTGCGATAAACATCATTAGATGGCACAAAAGCAACGTCACATAAAGCGCTTTATTTGCATGTTGTCTGCTTTTAGATGCCACTGACCCCCGCTCATACACACACACACACACACACACCTCACACTCACTTTTACACACACATTAAAAGAAACGATAAGGTGTGGAGGCAGCTATAAAGCTCATACACACAGGTGCCAGGTGTTTGCATTATTGAGTCACTTTCAAAGGCGCATTTTCACGCCGCGTTTTTCTCTCAGTTTTTCCTCTGATAAATATGCTGTTTACCCAATGCCTAGGGAAGGGAAGTTCGGAATTTTTTGTATGTGTATATGTTGCCATCGTGTTGGCATAGCAAACATTTTACAGACGCCGAAAGCGAAAGGCAACAACAACATTAAGTCCTCTTTAAGGGACTTTGCGACTTTGCGAATTCCTTTCGGTCTTTTGGTTGCCTTTAAGGATACCCAGGAACTGGCCACAAGCAAATTTGCATATTTTAATTATTCATGCATTTTTAAGATTGATAAGAAGTGCCCTTTTCTTTTCTTTTGCCACAATTTTTTGTTGTGCGCGGTCAGTCCAAGGATCGACTCTTGGCACTTGGCACTTGCCACACTTCGCCTCCAGTTCTTCCAAATGCCATTTTTCCACTAGGAGCTTTCTTTATACGTTTGCTGCTGGTGCTGAGGCATTTGCATCAACTTGTTGTTATTGATAAATTATTAAAGCATCTGAGATGACTGAAGTATGGATTGTAATTTATAGAAAACTTAAGAACATAAACTAAGGCATTCTTAATGCTGATTCAACACAAATTTAATGGATTGCAATGCAAATTGAAAAATAGCAACTATTCGTTTACTATGGATTCTTTTTTGTGAATAATCTCAAGTACACTTTAAACAAGTAAAAATTCTATAGATGTAACCCAGACTATAAGATATTATAAGAGCCTTCTAGCGTTAAATCTATGGGTGTGGGTTGAAAATTTCTACATCTTCTTAATACATTCATTGCAACAAATACAACATACTCTTGTAATCCACGAGTAACGGGTAAGTAAAATAAGATTTTAATTTTATTTTTTAGATAAACCTAGTATTTATTATTATAAATGTAAAATACGATATAAAATCGTGAAAGGACTTAATTACATTAATAAAATATATATATTTTTTACTCAAGTATACAAAAATACAGCGTCAATTAGTATTTCCTGCTGAGTTCGGAATAAAACTAAAATGTTATTTTAATGGTTTTATGATTTTCTTATTTATTGCGATTACAATTTAGGACAAGTAAAACTAGTCTACATAATATTTCCTATACCATTCGGAAAAACTATGTCCCTTTACTCACTTATTTAAAGCTTCTGCAACTGAATGCAATCGAGTGGAAGCACACTAAAGTTTTTCTTATTCAATGATGGTTAAACTTGGTGTCAATTTTTAGAAATTATACAGAAAACTTTTGTAGAAACAATTGAAAACAAATCAAAGCACCAGCAGTCAACAATTGTCGAAACGTTAAATGTATTTATTATAGGCCTCGACTTGGTCGGTCGAAGTGCTTTTCCCTCCTTCCTTTTCCCTCCCCCATCCCAAAGTAAACAATTGCGTGACTGCTTAGCAAAGTTTTAAACCAGCAGAAGTACTTGTACCGGAGCCAAATCCCAAACAAAACATGCTTGAAAACTGAGTGTTTATTGTGTTAAGTAGGCACACACAGGCAAAGTAAGAATCTGAGAGAGGAAATAAGGATAAGAAGAGTGCGACAAGTCAAAAAAACTGCGCCTACGGCAACTACAAGCAGAGTAAATAACCGTTTTTTAGTGGCAGCAGCCGGAAAATGGCAACTTGCTGAAGATGTTAGACAATACCAACAATAAAGCCGCAAGTGCTAGCGGCCTTCACAAAGAAAAAAAAAAACAAGAGAATAGAATGTAAGAAAAAATAACGAAGTTGAATGAAGATATAACAAAGTTTCATCCACAAGACGCCGGCAAATTTGTGGCCAGTCAACACTTCCTGATGCCAAAAAGGATGTGGCATACAATCGAGTACACATACATAAACATACTATAAGTGTGTGTGTTTGTGTGTAGATGCCACATGTGAATGCTGCCGGCTTGGCTACAAGTGACATCAAGCAGCCCATTGATCAGCCTAATGAAGGGCCAACGTTTGCCTAATTGCTGTCGCTCTTAGCAGTTCTCATTGTGTATATCATACACAGTACTCAACACTCAGACTGACAAACAATTGATTTCAAAAGAAGAGCCTGGTGAATGGGCCAAAAGTGCTCGCAAAGTATTCCGTAATGATACAATATAATAGATAGAGGGATGGCCGATTCGGAATAATTGAAGATTGACAAGCTGTTTATATGTAAAACTAGTGGGCCGGTGCTACAGTCGAGCATACTCGACTGTCGGAGACCCCGTACTTACTATGGCACAAACTAATAATGGAAAAAGCTTAGGAATATTTAGTTAGCTTTAATGCATATTCTATCAGATTGGTTACGATGTCTCATAAAACATAAAAGATTTTCATACTAAAACTTGATTTTCGACCGATTGTTCCTATAGGCGCTATATGATATAGTGGTCCGATTTAAGAAAAAAACAAACTGGACCTTCCTGCAATATTGAGGAATCTACATACCAAATTTGGTGTCACTAGCTCTTAAATTGCTCTTGTAATTTGGATATGAAATTTTTTTTTTCAACTTGTGGGCGATAAAGGGGCGTGCCCGAATTTTAAAACAAACTTGATCTGCTTGCAATATAGAGGAACCAACATAGCAAGTTTGGTGTCTCTATCTCTTATAGTCTCTGAGATCTAGGCGTTCATACAGACAGACAGACGGACAGACGGACATTGCTATATCGACTCGGCCCTTGATGCTGATCAAGAATATATATACTTTATAGGGTTTGCCACGCCTCCTTCTGCCTGTTACGCACATATTCGTTAAAACATATCCAATAGACCCCTGTACTTTTTTTAAGTACGGGGTCTAAAAAAAACATTTGAAAAGGAGAATAGAAAAGAAGCGGAGAACACTCTCTCTAATTACAAGAGTTGAATGTGTTTTCATTGAGTAGAGGAATAAATAAGTATATTTAACTGAACTCTTACTTTTAACTTGTTTCATTTTTTAACAAAAATTCGATACATTTTGTTTTTGTTCTCAACTAACAAAAGTTAACATTAGCCATTTTGGGTTTGAATTATATTTTTGACGTCTTTTAACATGCTTTCTTATGTATTTCTTGTTATTTCTTGACTTCTTTTTTTATATTCTTTGACCAATATTATAGGATATTGGTTTTGCTTTATAGAGATCGTCTCCACATCAGACACAAAAAAAAATATAATACAAGACTCCCTAAACTCCGCGTGAGGATACTTTTAAATATATAATCAGATTTCAGGATTAGAACAAGATGCCTTACTTGTTAATGCAGTATTCCATAATCTCTTGAGTTTCTAGATTTGTAATTTGCGATAACTTAGTTATGACTGTTAAGTATTATTATAAGAAACTATACTCTCGCTGTCAGTTTTTGATAAATTCTAATCTGTTGTATGCTTACACTAGACAGCATTCGTCTGGCAACTGGCACCACATTGGCTTACCACAGGTATATACAGAGAGAGAACCACATCAGTGCTAATACTAAATGCAGTACAGTTTGAAGCATAAAATGTTTGCTGATTAAAGTTATATGGCAACAATTTGCTGACTGTTCGAGTTGTCCGCCGGTTTGCCGAGCAACGATACGGCGACAGAGATAAACTGACGGACAAACTGACGAACTGGATGAAGAACTAGATGGCTTGTCTGTGTGTCCAACTGACAGTGCAGTAGTCGTGATAGTTGCATGTGTATCAACTGACAGACGACATGCAGCACAGACAGACAGCGAGACAAACAGACAGTTACGAAATGGAGAGGAACAGAGGAGCATCCGAATAGGTGGATAGCGAGAGGAGGAGAAGAAGAGAGCTAACGTACATCTTATTAAGTTTGCATTACGAAGGCGGCCCGGAAGATGGTCGTCTTAGATGCTGGAGTTTCAATTTCGCTGTCCAGACCATGGCCTGTCGAAGACTATTTTAACATATAGCACGCTCCTCTCACTTCTTCGTGTTCTTATTCTTCTACTTTTCAGTTTGACTCTCACTTCCTCTTTCTCCGTCTCTCTCTCTCTCTCTCTCTCTCTCTCTCTCACACACACTCGCTTGTCGTTCTCTGTGTCTCTGGCAGAGACTCACTACAATTTAATTTAATTTTTCTTGTCGTAGACATTTGATAATGCTGCCTGCTGCCTGCTGACTGCCAGTAAAATGTAACAAGAAATGTTGCAAATGGCGTACAGCAGCCACGCCCCCTTTCATGCCAGTGCCCACTACTATTGCTGTTACTATGCTAGGGATCTGCTGCTGGCAGTTATGCGCTGGCGCATTTTATAAATTTTTAAACTTATGACTCATTTTTATGCATTTCCACTGACTGCACACTGAGCCCGGCCAGAAACAAATGCCTGGACACAGCCACACACACAGCATGTGGACTAGGGATGGGTGTCGGTAACAAAAAGAATCGGGATACAATAAATAGGTACTTAACAATCGGACTATCGCATTGAATATCAATAAAACCGATATTAATCTGGTAAATTTATAACATTACAAATAAAATGCGACCTAATTAATTAGTTATCTTCATCAAATACTGATAGGAAGAGTTACACAAAAAGATATGAAAGATTATAAACAAAGAAGCTATTTTTTAAATAGAAATAACACACAAGATACAAGCTTTGTCTTGTAGCGTTTGGAATTATATCGTAAATAAATAAATAAGTTAATAAATGATTCTTAAAGTTCACTTTAAGTTAATCTGATTAATTTGCTATACAACATACACAAATTTAGAGGAATACTCGCAATTCTTTAACAATACTTTGCAACTGGCAGAAGTCTTTTAAGATTTGTCACATACTTTGCTTGTATGTTGTTTTAATGGTGCATTTTGAGGTCGGTTCATATTGGCTCTAAATGTTCTTTCTTTTATTTTAATAGGAAACCAAAATCCTCAAAAACCCATAAATATGCATCGCAGTGTTTTATCGTTTAACTTAAATATTGTTTGTCCGAATCGATACAGTATCGGTATCACCACATAGATACTTATCTCTAATGTGGACTGTAAGAGATGCGTTCCACAAAACTGTTTGTCCGAATCGATACAGTATCGGTATCACCACATAGATACTTATCTTTAATGTGGACTGTAAGAGATGCGTTCCACAAAACTGTTAAGAAATCTTGACTCTTCTGACGTTCTTTCTTTCTCTTCGCCTTTGCTTTCTTGCTGGGCGTCTAATGCGCTCTAATGCAATAATAAATCATTGGAAATCCATTTGTATTGTCAACACAAGTCCTGACAACTTGCGACTCGCATGTGAGTCAGCCATTAAACGCCTTCAGCCAAGGCATATTAAGAGACAAGAGACAAGCTTAGACAAAGAAACACATAAACACCTTCATATTGTCGCTGACCTTGTTAATGAGGCCCAAAAACCAAAAAAATAAATACAATAAACCAGAAAGTTAAATGAGCAGTAAAACAAGTGGAGAATGAAAGGAAGTTTACTCGAATCGGAGATACTCTGGCGACCGGGCTTAAGAATTTTTAGAGCTTTTAGAATTTTTTAAATATTATTGCATATATATACATTGTTGTTGTAGTTGAGAAAATAAAAGTCTTATTAATTCCATCTACCCTAAAAAACTATAACTAAAAAAAAAATGTTATAAAAAACTTTTTCTTTATTAATATAAGAAAGCTTTAAAAAATGTACTATACTTTTTGGTAAAATACCATCAGAATGGAATTACTAATATATGAAATCAATTTCTAGCCCCAAAATTTCTGATATCCAATTTTGTGACGAGCAAGATTCAGTTTAATCTAAAAGTTTTAAACAAAAATATAAAATAATAAAAAAAGCGAAAATTGGCATTGTGCACTGTGAGCAAAAAGGGTGAGATTTTTTGAGATTTACATAAAAACTACTTTTTGCGCAGTGCCGAATGCCAATTTTCGCTTTTTTTTTATTATTTTATATTTTTATTTAAAACTTTAAGATTAAACTGAATATTGCTCGTCACAAAACAATTAGATATAGTGTTATATCGGAATAGAAAATCGCAAAAATTAAGTATCGAGTTGTCGATATATCGGAAAATAGTTGAAAATATCGAGTTGAAAATGTCGAGTTTTCTCAAAAATTTTTTTTTAATTTAAAAACGCAATTGTAATCACAAATACCCGCGTTCTTTTATTACAAATCTTATTTTTCTTGTATCGCTTTCATGCTTTTTTAAAACTTTGGCAATTTTGTAGGTTATTTATTACACTCGTTTATTAAAAATATAATGACTAAACTGTATTCTACAAATTAACTACGATGAACAATTCCCAGTGAGTTGGTGATTTTTTTTTTTAAATCGATTTAATCAATTCGATAGATCGTCAAAAAAATCATCGAGTTGAAGTACTCGATAATCGATTCCGCGAAAATCGAGTTGTCGATAATCGCTTCCGCGATAATCGAGTTGTCGATATTTCAATATATTTTTACATCACTACTTAGATCTGATGTGGATCAATGATTGATATAGTGTATGAATAGTGTTGTCTTGCATTCAGCTTGTTCTGACCGGCTAAAAAATTTTCCCCATCAGATTAGATT
Organism: Drosophila innubila; assembly: GCF_004354385.1. Lineage (NCBI taxonomy): Eukaryota > Metazoa > Arthropoda > Insecta > Diptera > Drosophilidae > Drosophila > Drosophila innubila. Next base: position 27,701,626 of record NW_022995372.1, read on the forward strand.
TTGTATCCTTTTTTATTAAGTTATGAAACTCCTCTGTATGTATTTATAATTTATTTCCATTCCGTTCTATCCCTTCTTGTCTTTTTCTTGTCTTCTCAATTTTAGATTAGGTTCTTATAACGTCACTCACAGTCCTAAGTTAGTCCATAGTTAGCCTGCCTGGCAAATATAACACCCCCATTAGATTTCATTGTAATTTTCTGTAGGTTTTAATTTTACAATATTGTTGATATTCTTAATTAATGTAAAAATAAAATAATTCAATAATAATTCAAGGCAGCTCTAATTTGCTCGTAAATAAATAAATAATAAAATTAAAATTGAGGTTAGTCCTGAAACGATATTAAGGAATTTAAGTTGGATAAAACGCAATCAATTTAGTAAATTTAATAAACAATATGACAGAGACTTTAAGTAGAAATTGGCTTTGGAGTCAGCTCATATCGTGACGTGAGTTGAAATATGTTCAAATAAGCATATGTAGAAGTTGGATAAGGGAGAGAAGGGCAGTGAAGTCAGACAGACAAAAACAAAACAGACGGCGAAATTAATAAATAAATTAATAAATTACAAATAATTTATCACGAAACACACACGCGTATTGGCAGGCAGCTTGATTCAGTCTGTCTCTCTCGCTCTCTCTTCTTTATCCGCTCCAACTGAGTGTGAGTGTGTGTGTGTCTGTGTGTGTCTAAATAAGTCTATTAGAGAAATGAAAATAAATTGCGTGCTTTCAGGCGGCTGCCAGTCGCATTGGCCATCGATTGCCGACCTGCCAACTTGGACAGACAGCGTCAAAACAACAATAACAACAAAAACAACAGCAGGAGCAATAACAAAAGCCAAATTCAATTATAAATGCGTGTAGTAGTCATTGTCTTTGTGCCTGTGTGTGTGTCAATGTGTTTTTGCGGATGTGGGTGTGGGTGTTTACTACTAAGTACAAGTGATTAATTTTTGACAGGCACATTTGTTGTGCGATATTGAAAACAATCAATGCGAAATGTATGACACGCCCCCAAATGGTTTCGTTGACTCCCACATGAAATATGTATCTAAGTTGCTCTTGCTTTTGTTGTGTCTTGAGCCGCAAGTCAAGAAACTGATGAGCAATTAGATAAATATGGCAATAAAATATTTGAAACATGTTTAACCTGGCAGTCAATGAGCTTCTAAATGAAAATATTATAAAAATAAATACATATATCTCTATGTGTGTGTGTGTTTTGGGAATAAAACAGATGTACAAACAATGCCATGGGGAAACAGCCGAAGGCATTTGCATATTGAATAACAAGTGAATCGATCACATTAAATACAAACAATTTCAATTATAAGTAAAAACTTCAACTACAAGTATATGTAAAGAACATACAAAACACTCTCAAGTTTATCAAAAGTGAATTTATAAACAACTCATCACTGGAAATGCCAATAGGTTTTTTTCAATTTTTGCATATATAAATATATATTTTTCTTTTAACTGTTTTTGAAAACTTATATGATGATTAAACTGTGGTACTCAACATTAAAAATATGCTCTACTTGTGTTAAATTTTTTGAGGGCATAAAAGTTATTCCAATAAATTTATGTTAGTATATAGATCTGTCTACATATTTCAAAAGATTTGGATGGATTTGGACCTAATAATTATAATGGATTAAAAAGTTAATTTTGTTTTTTTTTTATTTAATTGTTAAATTTTCTTTGTTTAATTCCATACATTTTTTTTTTTCAAATCATTCAGCAAATATTTTGCTTAAAAGTTTAAAATACTCGAATTTTGGGTTCTTAAAAAATTCTTTCTGTCGATGTAAGATAATATTGAAATACTTCCATGGAGCTGTCAACTTGTTTTGGATTGAGAAAGTGATTTAGATTTAGTAATCGATTTTCCTTGTATCTATCGATACATTTAACACCAATTTAAATATAATTGTTATTTAGTTTTTTTAAGTTTACTGAATTAAAAACTCATTACCTTTGCCACCCACATGTGACCATTGTCGAGTGCCTAATTCGGGTGTTTCGACCATAAATCTTTGCATTTTATGTGGACACTGCTAACTCCCCCTCTCAACTATCTCTCCTCTTAACTCCCTTAATTGTTGGCATCCATCCAGCTGCGCGGGCTTTTCGGCTATTTACATGCAGCACGTTTTTATGAGTATCTCTCCCTGTTGCCTGAACCCAATGCGAAATGTGCGTTTTGGGTAAAATTATGCCAAAAGCCACGTGCTGCCAACGCAACAAAAAAGGGAAAACGAAAAATTTTATATATTGTTGGGCTGTTGGCCAAAACCAAAAGCAAAGCAAAGTGAAGCCGCCAGAAACCCGCGTTACGGCCATAATGCAAATTTATGATCAGAATTCAATTATGTGCTTATTGAAACGCAGCTGCTGCGTCGGATGCTACCTCCTCCTGTTCAACCTGCCCATAGTCCATAGTCCTCAGTCCCACGGCATGTCCGACTGTGAGTGCGACTCCTGGTCCTACCTGTAAGCAGGTATAAATACAGGTGCCTCCTGCTGGGCAGACTGGCAGTTAATGCTGCTCTGTTTAACGCTTAAAGCCAAAATGCTATGATTTACACATACACACACACGTACATAAAGAGAGAGGCGAGAGGAATTGCATTTGCGGCTTAAAGTGCGTGGCACGCATTTTATGAGGCCCCGAGCGAGAAGGGGGCATGGCAGCTGCGTCGACACTGGCGTCATTAAATCAGTTAACAAATAAATACTTGCGGCCTCTTGTCATGGAGTAAACCAAACCCAAGTCAAAGGCCGGCTACTTTAAGACCATGTCAAATACCATTTTATGCCAAACATGTGGGAATCTTGATTTGGCAAGAGGAAATGTGTATGTTGATTAACGAAAATAAGTATCAAATGAAGGGGAGAGTTTATTAGCCTTTATTAAGAATTTTCCAAAGCAATAATAGCTGGAATTCAAAGTGTAGCACAGATATAATTGAGCTTAAGAGGAGATCATAAAAACAACAAGGAATTTTACAAATAACTAAAATACAAAACAAATAAATGGGAGAGAAACTAGGAGAGAGTCATTAGAAAAAGAGATAGAAATAACAATCAGCGAATTCACTTTATTTACTTTGAATGAAGTTATTCGCAATTCTCCATTTCGTTTCTATAAACATTTCGCTTTCCCTGTCTATCAGAGAGAGAGAGAGAGAGAGAGAGAGAGAGAGAGAGAGAGAAGTAGTCTTTTGACTATTGTATAAACTTTTTTATTGAGTGTTGGGTTTTCTGAACCGTCGCTTGGCTTTTAGAAGAGATGCATAGTGCGAACATCACCGCAAGCTGTTTTTGTGTGTGTGGTTTTGTTGATGTTTTCTTTTTTTTTGGTGCTGATGTTGTTGTTATACGTTAGGTACCTTTTACTGGCCATACGCGTTCATGTATAAATAATTTAAAATTAATTACATGTAACATGTTACTTTGTCTGGCCATTTGTCTGTTTGTTACTTTGTTGTTATTGTTATTGCTGTTGTCCTTTTGTCGGAGATAGTCAGAGAGAACAGTAAGAGTTATAAAATATATACGACTCACCACTATACGACTACTGTATGAATGGAAATGGAAGTGGAAATGGAGAAACTGGAAAAAAAAAATGAGTAGGCAATGGGTTTTGGGATTGAGGTTGATGATGGCGTTGAGGACTGCTGTACCCAGATTTATGGCACGCAATTAACAGTGCCGGCCATTAAGCGAGGCTACAATAGGTCAAATGTGCTCGACTAGCAGATACCCTACACTCTAAGAGTCTTTTTGATACTTACCACATAAGTGATATTTTAATAACTACAAGTGAAATTTGTAAATCTCCTTTTAAGCATGTCAAATGTGTCCGACTAACAGATACGCTATATTTTAGCATAGGTTAAGTCTATTGCAGTCACAGTTACAGCTGCAATTGCAAAGCTTATTGGCAGCTGTTGTAATGGTCAAGCATACATACGTATGTATGCATGTATATGTGTATATGTGTGTAAGGTACACACATTTTATAGTATACTTTTATGGGCAACAAATTGGAGTTTTTATGCGTTTTGCATTCATATTCGGCTTAAATGTTTTTGAATTTAAAGTTATAATTAAAAAACTTTGGGCCACGAGAGCACATTGTTAGCCTTTTAATTGGCTCTTTGTTACGATCGTTGTTGCTGTTGATATTTCCCCTGTGCTGTGGCTCTTGTGCTACTGCCATATGACGTGGCAATCACATTGGCAGTGCAATTTCAATTCAATGCGCTGCCATTAAATCTTTCATATGTAAATGACACGTTAAACATTAAAATAGACTTGCATAAAGTTGCATAATTGCATTTACGCAATGCTGCCATCATTCACCTCTCAACCCTCCACACATAATTGAGTGACACCCCTTTGGTCACTTTTTGGGTATCTCTTTCCCTGTCTCTCTACCTCTCTCTCTCTCTCTGCGTGTGTACATATAATATTTATTGGAAATATGCTCATAAAATGTACAATGCTCGGATAGAACTGCAAACATGAAATGTACCTTTGCAATTTCGACACATGTTGGCAACACTGACCTCTCGGACAACGGCAACTGTATATTGTTAAATAGCTCAGGCGCGGATATATTATTTGTATTTTTTGAAAACTGCATTCATCATTACGTTGCATGATTTTAAATTTATGATTATCTCTACTTAATCATTTTTCTAATTTTGTCTATACATTGCAGTTATAGGAAATAGCTTTAATATTGAAACAGATAATATTTATGATAAAATAAAATATTTTAAGGGTTTTGCAATTTTATTTTTATGCTAAGCCTTAAAGTTTTTATATATATTCAAAAATAAAGGTAAAAAATTATCCTGTACAAATTAGATCTTTTTGACTTTAAATATGCTTTATATTACATTTTTTTTATATCTGATTTCTAATGCTACAAGTGCTTAGATTAATAAATTGCTTCAGTCACAATATTTCTTACATTAAACAAGAATGCAGAATAAAGAATTATAAAAGTTGTCAATCTGTGTAATTATATTTAACATAAGTAAATATGTTTTGATTGTAAATGTATACAACATTCCTTAGGCATTTGCTGAAGCCATTCCGCTAATGCTCTAACAACTTCAAGCAAGCATAATGTCCAATTTATTCAATAATAATAATGAAATATATTTAAAAATAATATTAACTGAATAATATTTTTTTTATTTTTATACTGTTATTTTGAAAATAGTTTCTGTTGAATATACTATAGTTCTGAATATAATGAAAATTTGTTAAATATTACATAAGCTATAACTATCACACAAAAAAACCTCTACACGAGGTAAAAGTCTAGTGACGAAAGCATAGTTCAGAACCAAAATTTGTGATATCCAATTTTGTGATTTTGTATTTTTGTATTCTATTTTGTATTCATTTATATTTTTTTCATTTTTATTTAGTAAAATATATAAATTTATTTGTTTCTTTCATATTTAAAAAAAATTGTTTTTTAATAATAAAGAGAAAACTAACACATAATTGCAGAAAGGCACAACTAATTTAATTCATTTAAACTAGTTTAAGCCCTAATTAAAAAAAATAAAAATAAACTGTCTGGCAACAGTGGCTATTTCTGCAACGCAAAACAAAATTATCTGGCAACACTTTTTATTTTTGCCAATCAAAATCTGTCTGCTACATAGATTTGCTGATATGACACTTTACTGCTGCTGCCCTCTTTAACTCTTAGTAATATGTATATATTCACGTAATTGGTAATATCTTGCCGAAACGAATTATTACAGATATGTGTGATGTACCAAAAAACGTGGAATTTAATGACTATAACAAATTGACTATAACATATTGAAAAATCACCAAAATGTAAGCTAAAAAACCTTATTTCACCTGTAAAATGTTACCTGAGTATTTAAAAAAAAAGTCAAGGTACGCCTAAAAGCCCTCAAATACACCTTTCCAATGATATATAGAACATATCTGTAGCCTTTTATGGTTGTTGAGGTTTTAATTTTAGCGGAATTTAGCGTTTTCCCGCTAAACTAGCGGTTTTTTCAAAAAGTTGTAGAGCAAACCTTTCTAGATTTTCGAAAAGAAATAAATCCCCATCATTACATCCAAGCTTCTTTAGCGCTTTGATGGAAACGGACCAACAGACAAACAAACTGACTTTTCATTTCATTTTGGTAAGTCCACTAAAATTTTCAAATTTATTTATCTTTTGAACCATTTATCGGATTTGGGTGATCGAGGTATCAATCGCGTATTTTAAATTCGAATTTTTAAAAAGTAAAAAATGTTACCAAAAGGACCCAACAGCCACTTTAGCTGCAATCATTTAAATTTTGCCCCTCCTTTTTTGAAAACAATTTTTTTAAATGTATTTTGACCCAAAAGCCCAACAAAAATTATTTTTATTTATTTATTATTAAAAAAAAATTTTTAACTTAAAAAGAAAAAATTTTTTTTTTATTTTTAAATTTGACAATTTGTATCTGACAATTATTGACGACAATGTGTGCAGCTATAAAAAAAGGCGGAAAATGCTTTTTGTTACAGCTGTGTTTACATATGTTGACTTTGAAAGCTCGCAGCTTATCAAAAATATCGATTAAAAATATAAACATAAAATTTTTATGCTAATTGAGCATTTTGCTATCGTCGAGAAATCAAAAATTGGCAGATTTCAAAGATCGAAAAATTACATTTCGTTATTTCAGGCATCGTGAGTTTTCATAAGGATAGTGCATTTATCACCCACTCTCTTTCTGCTTCTCTCTATCTCTCTGTCTCTCTTATTTCTTTATCTGTTGGTTTTATTGTTGTTTTAATTAACCGTTGTAAGTTAAATTAAGACAGTAACATGACAACAACAACAGCAACAACAACAGGGTCTTGATTTTCGCACACACACTCATACGTATATGTAACCGCATACACATTCGCACATAAAAAATGCCGGAAATGCCGCAGAAAAACTAATAACCAAACGGAAATGCGCACATATAAACGAGTATACACATACATGCAGACTATGCTGCTCACACGGTCCCACTTTCTCGCTCTCCCATTCACTATCTGTCTCACTTTGGAGGTAAAAGCCATAAAGCAGAGACATTTAATGTCCAACGTGCACACTGACAACCGAAAAAATTTAATTAATTTCATATGCGATTCAACATTTGCAGCTTTTGGTTGGGTTCAACAATTCTGATCTCCAGTTCATATCCTCTGCCTCTGTCTCCCCTCCCTCCCTCTTTTTCTCTACAGCTATTCTTTAAATACACATCAACAATTTTTTTGTTGCTATATTTATATTTAACTTTTCTGTGTTATTTTGGTATTCGAATTTCCATTTGTGCTTGACATCTATTAAATTTTTTTTGCCTTATTCGATGTTCAGCTCGTTGGCAGCCTTTCTCGTTCTCCCCTCTTTCCCCCTGTCTGTCTCTGCCTCTCTCTGTCTGTTTCTTTTTTTTTATAGCAAACATTTACATAATTAAATTTATAAACATTATTGGTCGCATGCTTTTAGCTTTATTAATTTTTGTGCCACATGCTGTTGCACATAACAGAAAAAACCTGCCCCAAACTTTTTTCAACTATATACACAAACATATGTCAGTTATATAGTGTTTGTTTGGGGCTTTGTTAATTACATGTAAAGGTAGTTAATTTGATTAATTTACTCGTTTATGGCAGATACAAACAGTAACTGACGGCATTACGCGTCTGAAACCTCTTGGGAGGAGCACACAGTAAGCGACATTTATCGATCAGATTTTAATTTTCTATTCAGATTATTTCTTTCGAAATTATTTACATTAGTCAAATGAAGCAGTGCTATGAAGATACGTGCTTCTTCACGAACCAGATTTTCAATCAATACTTAATAAGTAAATTAATTCTTTTAGGCCCGGATTTTCATAGTACAGTTACAGTACAGTACAGTACATTATTATTATAAAATTGTAATGACTTAATTAAATGAATCAATTAACAACTAAAATTTTGAATTTAGGTCAATAACTTGAACATAAAACCTGAATATTCAACAGAATAAAAATCTCACATAATTACACAGATCGCAAATAACTCTCTCTCTCTCTCTTACTGTCTCTCATTTAATTGTTACTATAGGATACATAGAATATTCAAAAGGAACTGCCACTTTTAATTATATTGTTTGCTGTCATTGCATAGGCAGATGATTTTCACAACATTTCATTCTTCTCCAACTATAATTATTATTATCTGCAATTATCTAGCAATCTAGTAATATTCAGTTTCAAGCAAATCACTTAACTCTTACGCACTCCACAAGTTTCTTCGTTCTCTTAACGAAACCACTTTTATGTAAGCTTGTGCAAAAGTGTTATTCTAAGTTATTACTGCTCAGACATCTTTGCTTTCATGCTCAATACTAAACCCAAAACAGATACAAAAAAAAGACAGATGCACCAAAAAAAGAGTTAGGTGAAGAGAAAAACCGAGCCGATTTAATTTTATTTTATGTTTTGCAATGAGTTGTTATACACGTATGTGTTATTTGTGTAATTTGTGAGCTCTGTATAAATATGATCTAAAAATGCTCTCGCTATATGCTCTCAAGGTTAAATATTAAAAAGTATTTTATACTTATGAGCAGTGATGTAAATCTCAACTTAAGATCAAAATAGAAAATCGCCAAAAAAAAACAAAGTATCGAGTTGTCGATCGTTATCGGAAAAAAACGAGTTTTCTAAAAAAAAGCCGAGTTGTGAAATGTGTTGTTGCTCTTGGCAAATGGCACAAACTTAATTGAAAATGAATCAATAATAAGTGCAACAACAGGAAGACGATGCTATTATGTCCATAGCAGAAGGGGAATCTGTAGTCTGACAACAGCATAAACTCTTTGCACAACAATTGCTAAGCAATCAAAGCGTTGAGTTGCGTTGAATTTTTCAATTTTCTTTTCATATTAATTATAGACTAATTAACAAAATGCTCAACGCAGCACTCAGCGAAAGCACTCGTGCATGTGGGCGTGGCCATCTGTGATGACAACTGCGATAGAAAGTTGAAGATGCAGTAAACTACGAGTTGAGGAAGATACCAAGTGCATATTTAATTGCATGCCTTGGACAGCGTCAAAGTTGTTCTTATGGTAGTTGTTGTCGCTTATTTATAGACATAAAGCGATTGCGTAAGCAATGCTAGAAAAAGTTTATAATTATACTGATTGTAACCGCAAAGCGACTGACGATAGCTGCCAAGCGGCAGAGTTTGATGCTTGTCAACGAAAACAAGAGCAAAAAATAAAAAAAAATCCATTAAACTTTGTTTTTATTTTGACTAACTGGAATTGAGTGGCTTTCTCTCTCAACTCGCCTACTATTGGGCCGCATTTTCACTTTGCCACAGATATGCAAATGTAATTAGTTGCATGCCACACAGGACGTACAGCAGCCAACTGTAAAACGCTGTTCGTCCTGTAAAATGTTAGTGTAGCGAAACAATTTATTCTGAAAATAGAATTAAAACCACAAAAGCAAAACATACCAAAAAAAAAAAAAAAACTAAGAAAATACAAGCAAGAAAGCGGTACAAAAAAGAATAGAGAAGAGCGAGCAATGCAAAGGCTGTGGCAAAGAGGCAAGGAGGCAAAGAAAGCGCAGTCGGCTAAACCAAGATTTATATGCAACAAAAGAATAAAGTGAACATTATTGCGTTTCACATTGGGGTGATCGCGACTCTTGACATCCCTGTATAACTGAAATATAAATATATGCGATGGCTTCCTAGTTAAATGCGCCGACCTGGTTTCAGAACTACAGTTTGAAAAATAGCTTGATTTGAATCCTAGACTGCCACGTTAAACCATCTGTTTTATACCATTCCATAATAATAATAATTAATGGCTTAAAAAAAAATATATATATATATATATTACGTGATTTATTGTTTAGAAATATTTTTGGCATTTATTTTTAGGGCGACATCAACCTGCAAGGCCTTTTTAAAAAATAGTGAATAATTTAGTATTTAGTATTATTATAGGAACAAAAATTATACAAAATTAGGCCCCGAATGGAGTAAAACACAAATTAACTAGTTGTCAAATTCTTCTGCGTCTCTTTAAGGTATCTTTTTTTTTTATATGTGATTAAGACCTACCAGAACGATTCCTGGTCTACACCATACGGACCTTTAAGCCAGAATTTGGGACAAAATATTAAAATTGTATTCTTGGATTATAAATAAATGTTATTGATATATTAGGCGATTATGTATTTTACAGAATAAGGAAACTTTCCATTGCAGCATTTAACAGGGTATACAAGGAGGTATAATGTAGAAGTGCTGGAGGGGTAGACACAAGCAGACGGCAAAAAAATGTGCATAGATTTGGACACAATGCCAGGAGTGCACGACAGGAACCAACGAGAACAACGCGGCGTTACCAACAAAAAAAAAATAAAGTAAAAAACCACATCAACAATAAAAAAAATAGAAGAAAGGCAACAACTAAGTTGCCACAAAGACGACGCCATGCACGACAAGTATAAATTTGTAATTCTTGATGCAACCGCAACGTTTATTAATTTAAAATTCAATTTAAAATGGTCAGGATTCTGCTCCAAGAAAAAAAAAAAACTTCGTTTATGTGAGTGTCTGACCGTGATGTGTGCTTGTGTTGAGTGTGAGGGTTGAATCAATAGATTAATGCAGCAGCAATTAGTCTGATCGAGCGTCTAATTGTTTTGCCACTGCAAAAAGAAATTTAAATTGTTTGCTGACGAAGGACGAGGAATTTATAATCTACTGTCAGACACACGCTTCATCACATATACACATATACGAGTGTGCAACATGCAACATGCATCTGGCACATTAAATTGATAAAAGAAACGTAAGAGAGGCAAGAGAATGACGAAAGACAAAATACATTGGGTATGTTTCTGTATTGGAAAGCTGATTGAAAAAGTAGAAACGTGAAATACGAACTAAAAACAGTATTGAACTTGGCTTGAAATAAAGCTAAAACATTTACATTTCTTTGGTATTGCCTATTACAACTTGAGAAAATAAGCCAAGACCTGATTTTTATAGCATAATAGGAACAATCAGTCGAAAGTTGAACAGTTGCAGAAGACATTCTTTGTATCTCGCTATAATTTTTTGTTTCCTTTTTAATTTGTAGACCCCGTACCTAAAAAAAGTACAGAGGTTTATTGGGTTTGTTTTATCGAATATGTGCGTAACAGACAGAAGGAGGCATGGCAGACCCTATAAAGTATATATATTCTTGATCAGCATCAACAGCCGAGTCGATATAGCAATTTCCGTCTGTCCGTCTGTCTGTCCGTCTGTATAAGCACCTAGATCTCAGAGACTATAAGAGATAGAGACACCAAACTTGGTATGTAGGTTCCTCTATATTGCAAGCAGATCAAGTTTGTTTCAAAATTCGGCCACACTCCCTTTATCGCCCACAAATCGAAAACAAAAATTTCATATCCAAATTATAAGAACAATTTAAAAGCTAGTGACACCAAATTTGGTATGTAGATTCCTCTATCTTGCAGACAGGTCAAGTTTGTTTCTTTTTTAAATCGGCCCACTATATCATATAGCGCCCATAGGAACAATCGGTCGAAAATCAAGTTTTAATATGAACAACTTTTTAGTTTTATGAGATATCGTAACCAAACTTATAGAATATTCATTTAAGTTAGCCATATACATCCTTACCGAAGTTGGTTCAAATCGGTCCACTATATTATATAGCAGCCATAGGACCGATCGGGTGAAAATTAAGTCTTAGTATGAAAATCTTTTGTGTTTTATGGACATTGTAACCAATATGATAGAATATGCATTTAAGTTAACAAAATATTTTTTAATTTCTTCCATTATTAGTTTTTGCCACAGTAAGTACGGGGTCTCCGTCAGTCGAGTATGCTCGACTGTAGCACCGGCCGACTAGTTTTAGTATTATTAAGTATTTTTTAATGTAAAAAAAATTTTACTTAAGGGTCATGGTTCCAAAGCGTTTATACAGATTATATATTTATAATTTCTATTTATTTATTTGTTGCGTATATTCCAAACGCTACAGTAGTGCAACCTTATATTATGGCTCTAGTCACAGGAGTTTTAAATAATTGCGTTTATAAAAATGTGCTAGCTTAACTTAATACTAAGACATAAAGGACATAAAGTTCAACATCATTAGAGGTTTAACATTTTTTACTTGATTTTCCCTTATTTTCATAATTAAAATATTGCGTTTATTATTTGGATAATTGTAATTTCTATTTTAGTTTTAATGTGAGCTCAACAGTTGTCCCTTATATTAATGACACATTTTAGTTTATTACGGATGGCTTTTATTTCATGCGCTTCCATGCGATTCCAATATCAAATAATATTTTTGGTTCGCATACAAGAGAATAATTGAATCATGTCATTATCTACTTCAATGCGAACCAATAAAATTATTCCCAAAAATAATGATCGTTACTATCCTGGGTTCAGCTCCAAATTGTCATTATTAAATCTGCAAGTCCAGCTTAGCACTGTTTAACTTTTTGTACTTAAAGCTTAGTTTATTTAAATTGTTTTCTACTCTTGACGACATCAACAAGAAGCCAGCTCATCTGGTCTTATCCTTAATACTTGATCTAATACGCAGTGCTGTGTACTTTGAGACCTCACAACAATTTCGATAATGCTGCTCCGGTTTTTTTTGGGGAGAAAACAAGTGCATGGTTTACGCCGAATGTGAAAAAAGGGGCCAAGAAGAAGAAGAAGAAAAAGAAAACGACAAGTGCAACTGCAAAACTAACAAAAACAACGACGCCAAAAAGAAACTATGCAACGCGTAGCACATTAAACACAACTGACAGCTCAACATACGTCACGTGGCGTTGTCGTAAAGTTGCCGCAGACACTGGAGACAGGGAGGAGGAAGGGAGGGACAAAGTAGTGTGTGTGTGTGTGTGTGTGTGGCATATATACACACACGCACACATGAACATAGGACACATTGATGACTCTGGGGCATTTTTAATGGAAACTCATTTTTGAGGTTAATTGTAAGCAAAAGATGGGCGAAGCGAGTTGTCGTTTGGCTTGGTCTTGGTTCTTTGGGTTTTTTGGGTGTTGCAAGCGACAGTTACACATGGAACAGGTTTGCCCGGGGTTTTTCCGCCAAGAGGTGGGAAGGGGAGGGAACAAGGAAGAGCGACGGCAAATAAGCTGCAGCAGAGTTGGTTCGAGGCGAGCGGCGTTCATTGTACAAAAATATGAAAAGCACAACGTGTGGCAAATGTTGCATGGGGATGCCTGCTGTTTCTGTTGTTGTTGTTGCTGTTGCACCGCTGGCAACCGTGAGGCATGCCACGGCAGCAATAAGAGCAGAAGCAGCTGCAGCAGCACCAGATGAGGTTCATATGCTGTGGCACTGCGTTTTATAATGAGCGGAAGGTTTTTAAGCGGCCTGCGTTTTGTTCCATATGTTGTTGCTTTTGTTGTTGTGCATTTGCGCGGGTAAAACGCTTTGGCATAAGTTGCAAGTATAATCTGAAAAGTATGGTAATGTAGAGCACTCAAATTGAGCTGGATAAAGTTTAATGTTAAATACTACTCCAACGGCATATGAAGCTTCTTGGTATATCTCGATATCGTAAGATACATGTGTTATCTATTTTAGTAAATATTGGAACGGGAAATTTAACTCAAATTACGTATACGTAATAATTTATACGATGGTAATTTATAAAGTAATTTATTATGAAGAGTTTATAAGTTCTAAGCCTTTAAAAATATGCTTTCAATTTAACATGCTAAGCTGCCGAATATTAAATATTCTCCTTTTATTTATAGAAAGGCTAAAAATATGTGGAAAATACCAAAAATTATATCTACAAATATTCATTATGCTTTCTTTTCTGTTTTGCTTGTTGGTTTTCCATTTAGAAGTAAAGGTTTAGAAAAAATCTGGAAAAAATTTGTAAAATGGTAGAAAATATTGACAAGAATCCAACAGAATTTCATTAGGAAATACACCGTATGAGTTTTCTGATTTGCTGTTTATGAATAACACTCATTAGCTATGGAAACCACACATCTACACAAAGAAGCATACTTAAGCGATAAAGAAAAAACTTAAACCTCTTACACTGCCCCGAAGAGCTATCATTATCATTATCATCATCATTATTATTATTAGTTGAAGTTTAGGCTTTAAGAAGCTTTAATTAGGAGCGAGTGTCGAAAGGCTAAAATTCAAGTTCAGGCCAAGTTAGCTGATGGTCTGGCAAGTGCTTAACATTTTTGTGCTGCCTTGGCATAAATGGCTTAATAGCAGGCTTAATGACAAACTACAACAACGACTACAACAACAATGGCAACAACAACAAAGGCAACAACAACAATGGCAACAACAAAAATGGCAACAACAACAAAGAATAGCTAAAATTCCATTGCCAGTTGCGCAATTACTTTAATTGTATGTCGTATATTTGTTGGTGTTGGAAACTGCAAATATTTATTGGTATTTATAAGCGCACAACACACACATTCACACCGAAATATACATATACATTAGAACACAACAAAAAGCACTCCAAGGATCGTTTCTTGTCGTCGTTATGACAATGCAGAGCACAAAATTGTTGACATTTTTGTCATTTGTTTTTAGATTCTAGTGGCAATGACACACTGCCAAGTTGTACATACACACACACACACATACTGAAAATGTTATTTATAAAAATGACAGACACTTCTATTTCGCCACATGCCACATTGCAGGTCCTTTACCCTCCCTTCATCCCACTCTCTATCACTCTCTCTCTCTCTCATTTTTGTCTGTGCCATATGCAGAGTGGAATGCTGTGAAAAATGGCGGCTGTGTCACGTCGCATGCATCGTGAGTTTGTCACACATACCACACTAGATTAAATTATAATCGAGCTGCAGGATATGAAGGCACTGTAGCCCAAAAAAACCCTCCCTAGCAGATTTTCCTTTCCAACAATTTTGCATCTTCAACTGCGTCTGAGATTTGCGCAATTGACTGTGTAAGTGTTCTTTTGCTCTTGTCTCTCTCTCTCTCTCTCTCTCTTTCTTTCAGACGCTCTCTTGTATGTTCCTTTTGGTATTCGTTTTTTAATGAAATGTCAGGCAAATGTTTGAGCCATTTTTCATCTGGCATTCACAACAACAAGAACAACAATAACAACAACAACTGATTAACTTTTAACAGCCGCCGCTTCGCTTTGTGCATTGCATTTAAAAAGTGTAGCATACTTTTATGCGTCGCCATTTTGATAGAACATCGTAAATCATGCAAGGTCCAACCCACAAGCCACGACTCAACAAAACCTCCCAACACTTCCCTCCCCTGACCACGTGCCTACCTCATGCTGTGCTGTCAACCCTTTTGACATTTCTGCCTGAACTGCAACTTTGACATTTTGCGTTAGTTTATGCGATATTTCATATGTGATAAGAACAACAACAAACAATAATAACAAAAATAACTGACATTTCCACTGTACCCTTTTTTCAGCGAGTAGTTGTTGTCCAGTGTTGGTCAACGCTTTCGCACGCTCGTGTTCCTTTTTTTGCAGCTCATTTAACACTTTGTGTAATCTTTGCAATCGAATCGAAAATGTTTGCAGAAATGGCCGAGTTCAGCAAAAAATTGGCTTATTTTGGATAATTCTGACATTTGTTTTAGCATAAGGTTACTAAAATTTTACTTTCACTGATAACATTTTATATTGTTCTCATTCTACGGTTGCTTCCCTCCTTTTCTTATTCGTGTTTTGCCAAGTTAAAAGAAGATAAATGCATTATTTTTTATCTAAAGAGCGAAAGTTGCTTTGGGAATTTTCTGGCACAGCAAGTGAGAAGCGAAATTGTGTAGAAAGTGAAAAATAGAGATAACGTTTTAAGTTTTTCTTCCGTAAAACACCTTGGTTTTAGCCTAAGATTGGCAACTTATTTGTTGCTTTGGTTAGTTCATTGAGGTGAATGAAGTATGCAATTAAATATTTCTTTCATCTTTAAATGTAAATTAAATTTAAACTTGCATTATTTACAAGATAATTTTGAGCGTGTCATTTTGTAATAATCATTCAATTAAGTTATTCCAGTCTAAGTAAACCAATTTGATTTTCGATTGAAAACTATGTGTGAGAATTTTCGCTCCCTAGTTATTTTGTTTTGGGAATCAGTCATTCTGTGAGTCAGTCAGTCAATCAGGAAAAAGAGATTCACATATACTGTAAATGTATTTTATGATAATGTTACAAATTCAATTCATTTCTCAGTTATATTAGGCAATTTTTTAAAGAAATATTAAGAGCTTTTATTTTCTTTTAGAGCGTGCAGGCAGAGTAAATCACGTGCTGAACGCTGATAAGAGCAATCCAACAATCTGAAAATATTTTCAACAATTTTTCATTGTTTTACTGTTGGTACAAGCCGTACCATAGGCAACGCCTTTCAATTTCAGTACGCGATTTATGCCAGATGTCAACTGTTTGACAAGAATGACCCCGCATAACCCAAGGCATGCCACACCCCAACAGACTCACACACACAAAACACATGACAGATAAGTAAAAACTTTGTATAAAAAACAAACAGAAAAATAAAAACCACGCCTTTTTTTAGCTTTTGGCTTTTAAATGTGTGAGACAAGCTAAAAGCGAATGCAAAACTTTGTTACACATGTAATGAAAAAAATAATAAATAAACAACCACAATGCTCGACATATCATGTGACGAGATGTTTTAGAGCCCCAACTCCAACTCAGCTCAAAGAGTTTCCCTTTCCTTTTTCAGCTGGTGAATTGCGTCGATTTACCATGCGAGTGCTGTCGCTAAGCCGCACGCCAAGTTGAGATATCAAAAGGCAAACACGACAAACAAATAAACAAATAAGCAAACAAAATGTAAAAGGGAAACAAAGACATATCTCTCAAGTGGCATCGTATGTCAGGCCAAGTGCTGCTCGCATGTCAAGTGCATGGGCTCAACTCAGCTGATGTGAGGTGAGGTGAGGTGTGTGTGTGTGAGTGTGTTTGTGCCCCAAAACCCACATCCATCAGTCAATCTAATTTGGCTGCGAGGCATCAAAAACGTAAGAAGTGGTGAATATGCAGAACTATATACACATACACACTCTATATATTTTTAGCCCAGTACTCTAAAGGGAAAAAGGCTTACGTGTTTGTGGCAATATTCCTATTTTCGAATGAAAAAAAGGAGTTATTAGTCCTATGATAGAAAAAAGGAATATTTAAAATAAAATATTTATTTTAAGATTTCTGGAGGTTAAAATTGAAGCCGATTGCTACATTGTTGTTACACAATAAATATGAAAATATTTATTTTAAGTACTGTGGCTCTATGGTTAGACGTTAAACTGTCACAAATATAACTTTTCCAATTCGAAAAATTGGATACGAGCCCCACTCTGCATTGCTAAAAATGTAAACAGTCCTGAATAAAATTAAATGTAATTAAATATACACCCGTCGTCAATCGTATATGTAGTTATAAATTAATAAAAATAAAAGAGGAAAAAAGAAATCAAAATAAAAATAAACAATATATTTGAAAATACAAAACTACCCTGAAAAAATCAAGTTTATAAAGTATATAAAAATAAAAAATATTACAATACTTAAGTTTTTCTGAAAAAAATTATTTTCATATGAAATACATTTGAATTGAACATATTCATATTTAATTCTATTTGTATGGTTTATGGTCAAGCACCTGGATTCCATGAAGTTTGTTCTATTTCATTTTATATTTTCAATTTTTTTTGTATACTTATATTTCTTTTTTTCAAATTTTTTTTTTATTTGTGGTGATTAATTTTATTTCGAAAATACGGGCACGTGGCATTTAACAGACCAGCAACTCGATTGTTTGACTAAGTTTTAGGCATTTTCAAAAATATTTTAATTTCTCTTCTTAATTTTAAAGTCATGAGCATTAGGGGAGGCATTTATTATTTACAAGTCTCTGCTGTGGTGGCAGCTGCAACAACAAAGGCAGCTTGGCAATGCAGTTGACAAAACAATGAGCCCAAAGTCAAAGCTAAAGCACAAAATGCAGGCAAACAAAAGCTGCGCCCACAAAAGTATGCTTTAAGAATATGTCCCAAAACATTCCTAACTCTATTGTACGTATGTGTGTGTGTTTTTGTTTATGCTTGAGCTGGAATTGTTTGCACAATGAGGCGAGTTTGAGCGCATAAGCAGCAGTCTCTGTTCACGCATAGCTTCTGGTTCCCCAAGCACCAAAAGAGAACAAACTTCGCATAGTTAAACGTTGCGACTAAGCTACGCTTATAATAAGTATGAAAGGCATTAGATCAAAGTATTATGCAACTTTAGTTACAAAAAAAGTGAAGTGGGTGGACGAAATAAAATCTACTCAACCAGAACAACTAATCATATTCATAGCAAACAATCGATAGATACTAAAAATATGACAAAATGACAGAAAAAAAAAAAAACGAAATGAAATGAAAGTAGCCAGGATAAACTCTGCAATTAGCTTAAAAGGGTGAGCAAGCTGTTAAAAGAATTTTTCTTTTCTATGTATTTTTATTTAAATTAAATATATCTCGTGTGCTAAGTGACTTAACACTAGTTAATACCCGTCCACATTAATTTCATTTAAACATAAACAATTTGAGACTGGCTCTCATATAAATCTAAGACCACATTAGGCTGCCTCGCCATAAAGTCTCATATACTTGAATCCTTTGGACTAAACCATAAATAATTTCAATTTATTGTTAAGACTCTTGGTCCACAGCAAGTCTAATTCGTAATGCTTAACTATTTAGCAGCAAGTGTTATGCTCTAGTCCTCTGTCGAATACTATATCGCTGTATTTCCCGACTCGTTATCCCTCTCTCTCACTTGCTATGTTCGTCCTATCTAAACTTCAGGGCATAGACATCAAATCCATCCACTGCAATGCGTCAAAACCGTTTCTCTTGCGAGTTAGGGCTGCACTCTGAGCGCATCGTTTACTGTTATGATGATGAACTTTATTCAAGGCGGGCAACGAAATGACGGAATGACGAAGAGGCGAAAGGGGATATATGTAATATATTGCATGTAACAAATGTAAAACATGCTATTCTCTTAGGAAAACCTTGTTCTATACGTGTCTAGTGGCAAAAAAAGTAATTTCACTTTTCGAAGAGCCAATAAAAGTTCAATTTTTTGAAGTCGCTTCCAATTTTATTTAACGTCATTACTGATGAAACTTTAATACCGAAAAACTTGCACTTGCTTGACATACAGCAGGAGGTAACTGAGGGGGCAGTCCACCAAGTCGAGCAATAAAGAGTGGAAAATGGTTACAGTGGGTGTTATATAGAGCATCTATTGATGGCTAGGCAGCTGACATTCGAGTAATTGGTCCTGCTAGCAAAAACATAGAAAATTAAATACTCTTACTTTGATTTAAAAAGATATGTACAAATATTTATAAATTGTCTTCCAAAAAGTGGCACTTTAAAGTTAAAATACTTTTTTTTTAAGTTTTTTCAATAATAAAATTTTTGATAGCCTACTTATCAATAAGGTTTTATTAACTTCTTATTCTGTTTTTTACAAATCTTTTTTTTTTTCGAATTTTTATAAAAAAAAAAAAAAACGTTATTTATATTACATACATGTGGTACAGTGTTCTGTTGCTAACAGATTTGCATATAACTACAAACTGTAGGAAAGGTGAACAATTTGTAATAGGCGCTTCCGAAATATTGAATTAAAATTCAAGTTTAAGTGCTTCTAAGTATTAAGTTTTGAACAACACCCTAAGCCCTTTCGATCCCAACGTTACCTGAGAGCAATTTTAATTTTTAAAATTCGTCATCTCTCCATTTACAAGATAAAAAACTTTTAAAAATTTTATGTGAAAATATCTTTCTTATATATTCTTTAAAAACTCAATGTTCATTTTTCCTATATTTTGGCAAATGTCCAAATTCCATGTTGATACGCATCAATTTTCATTTTAATCCTCAACCAACTTTAGCCTATTCTGTACTTTTGATTAGAGCATTCGTTTCAGCTAGTGTGGCACACTTTTTGTATATCAGCTTCTTCTTCAACTTTTTACTATCAATTTTTCAATTTAGTTTGCAACAAATTTTCTGGCCAAGTTTTGCAGTGGTTGCCACAGTTCTGTTGCATTATATGTCTATGGCTGCACGACGATGTTACTCAATTTAAGACGTTGCTGACGACGAAGTCGCTTTGATAGTTACGTGTGGTTGCACACGCGAGAAGGGGGTTTCCCCATTCGCCATTTACTTCCCACTTCTCGCAACCGCAGTCAAGTAGATATTCCAGCAAGTCAGAGCTTAGTTATTGCTACACTCGTATCATTTTGGGGGTATGTACGTATAGAGTACTATATATATATTCTATAGCAATTTCGCCAAGCACTTGAATTTCAGCTGCCACAAATCATATGCAATTTAAATGGCCATTTAATGTTCCATATTTATCTTAAAGTGCAAACTCATGAGCTATTCAAGTTCTTAAAAATGTGAGCAAATTTCTTTTTGTTTTTTTTTTAATTAACAACATATAATAATCACTGTGGCCAGCAGTTCGCGCTAGTGACGAATGCAGCATTAATATTGAAATCAGTTCCATTTATGGCTGCAATTAATATACACGTCAACATCTTTTAAAAAGAATGGGACAGTCTTTTTGTGAACGCTTTTGAGTCAAAATCGGAGTATTGATATATTTAATTTAATTTTATTTTCATTTTTTTTTTAAATTTAAATAAAATTTTATTATCTTACATCCTACCGCAGAATTAATCAGAAAAATCAAAATACTTTTCTTATGATCGATTTTCATCTGTCGCAATTTAAAAATATAATGACTTACTATAATAACTCGAGAGATTTTTGTTATGTATTGAAAATTACTTTGGTGCCAGCTTTAATTGAGCATGGGTCTGTAAATGCAACAAATTTCAAACAAATTCCTCGTCGTTATCATAATGTTGTTCAGTTCGAAAAAGGCTGGTGGGCATGCACACACACAGACGCACTTATTATTAGCATAACTTTGTTGTACTTTATGTTGCAGCTTTAGTTTAAGTTTTACAGCGTACTATTGCTATGTCTCACTCACTCTCTCTCTCTCTCCTTCTCACTTTCTCTTTCTCTCTCTCTCTATCTAGCTCACTCTTTTATTTCACTGTGCTATATCATATATTAAGCGCACAGCGCTCTAAGCCCAATAACTTTCATGCACACACCGTCATATACACACAGTTTATTGTGTATATGGGATGCTGAGCACAGCTTGGTGCCACTGCATTGCTGCAGGGCAGTCAGCGTACTTGCCTGCAATATTTCCCATTTAAACTTTTCGCTACAGTACAATTTTCATTATTAATATGACTTTTTAGGCAGCCGCAAACGGCAAAACGGCGCCAAGTGGCTGTCGGCCGGCTGTTCTGGCCAGGCTTTGGCCATCCTGTTGGCCAGTTAAACGCGCCCTATGTATTGTCCATGTTAGTATGTGCCCCTCCACTTAAAGGGGTGAGGCGCAACGGGCGGTCGCTGCAAATGCCAAGGATAAAGTTTTTGCTCAGACTTGCCGTTTGACTTTGCAACAAGTGTAGATAGAAAGAGAGTAAGAGAGCAAAATAGGGCGGAGTTGAAGCCATAAACAGTGTCCAGGCGGCTTTTTAATCAAACCCAACTAATGGTCCGACCGGTAGGTAAGCCTCATACCATCGCCCATAGCTTAACCAACCACCCAGCCAAAAACCTAACCGTAACCACCAAAGCCGCTTATTACTATAAAGTGAGATTAATGAATCTCTGTGCGACGTCGTTTTTTGGCTGGCAATTAATGAAATTTATTTGTGCCAACGCTTTGGCCAGCTTATAATGTTGTTGTTGTGGGTTACCAGAGGGGATCGAAGCGGGACAGCGGATGTGGCGCCAGTTGGGGCGTAGGTGTGGCAACTGTGGCAAGCAAATTTAAAAGCAAATTGTTTTGCGTTTTTGTCTTTGGTGACTGCTAATGAAATTGTTTTAATTTACAGCGCATAAAAGCAAGCGAATAGTGGGTAGAAGAATGTCTAGACTTGACTCTGACATTAACTAAAAGGACAATGAAAGATCGAGCTGGAAAAGATTCTTAAATCGGTAATATTTCATATATTCAAATGTTCATATTTAACATTATGTCAGTAAAAGAAAAAATGGTTTTGTATTGAAATATCTCGAAAGACTAAAATTAATTTAATACAAAAATTATATTTTTTTATTATATGTATTTATTATATTTTTGACAAATTTTCCAATTTTGATGACTTCTAAATTGCAGAGTTTTTTTGAGATATAAAACTAAAAATTGATCTTCACTCTCTTGATATTTTAAGCCGCGTGTAATAAATACCCCTAAGAATAAAAAAAACACTGACAATATAGATGAATTTATTTATAATTTATTTATGTTCACATTTTATTCGAAATATGTAAATACTTTGTGGATACTACAAATTTATCAAACAAAATATAAAATTATAACTGCAATTCAACTTTTTTAGAAATTTGATTTTTTTCTAGAATATTGAGAATTACAAAACAAAAAGCTGTATTCGAGGTTGAAGTCAAGTGACGAAAGCATATTATACCAAAAAAGCGAAATTACATATTACTGTATATTAAAATTTAACAAAAATCAGTAAAGCCGTTTTGTCATAAGTCGCCAAAATGCTAGCCTAAAAACCTAATTTTTTCTGTAAAATTTTACCTGAGTACTTAGAAAAGCATTTTAAAGGTAGAGGTAAAACCCTCAAACATACCTTTTGCAATATCTAAGACCGTAGCTTCTATGGTTTGGAAACTGTTGGGGCTATAATTTTAGCGGGATTTAGCGTTTTCCCGCTTAGCTAGAGGTTTTTTTAAAAAGTCGTAGAGCAAATATTTTTAGACTTTCGAAGAGGAATAAGTCCCCATCATCAAATCTACATTTTTTTTTGCGCTTTGATGCAAACAATTAGACAAACAAACTTTTAATTCATTTTGGGAAGATAACAAAACCTTTCAAATTTATTTATCTTTTAAACCAGTTATTGGATTTGGTTGAACGAGGCATCAATAGACGCGAATTTTTGATAAGAAATTTTAACAAAAGGCCAAAACGACCCCATTGGTTGCCATCATCTAAATTTTGCCCCTCCTACTAACACCCCTTATCTCATGAGCCAGATGAGTTAGAAAAAGTCTAAGTATGCAATTTTATTATTTAAGACTATACCTTTCGATCGGTTTATAACTAGATCTGATCGGACAGTCGAAACAAATTTAAACTGTATATATCGCTAGACGCCTTTCGTACCTGCCGTGCTGCTTTCGTCACTAGCGCGAACTGCCGTCCGCAATGATATAATTAATACAAGATTGATCATTACAACCATTGTCCTTCCCCTTTATTGTACTTATTAAGGATAGCCTTAATCCCTAATACAATTTCCCTTCAACTGTGACCGTCAAAGTGCTTTACAATGTTTATCTGTTTTCTAACTAGAACTTTTGCTTTTCAACGCCATTTCCTTGTGATCTTAATTAAAATTTTTAAAATGTCCATCAAGTGTGTCGCAATATACCCAAACTTGCAGTACTTCATTGTTTTATTTTGTTTTTCTTGTAGTTTATACGTAATACGAAAATAATAATGCAGCACATTATAATAAATATACAGCGAAATAAAAGACTGTGTGTGTATTTCAGTAAAGGACTAAGAGGGGGATATAAATATAGCACGCAATAAATTTAGCAAAGCGCCAGCAATCAGCCAACAAATTGTAAACAGTAAATTTTATGCTAGGCAAGCTGCAGGGCATGACAGGCAAGGGGAAAACTAGCTGGAAAAGGGGAAAGGTAAGGGAATGAAAGTATAGGTATAAGGATGCTGGTTTTCCACATTAGCACTAAATCGCAGCGACTAACGCCGCCAGTTAGTTAAACGTTTTTCGCATAAATACAAACACACACACGCACACCTCAAGAGGAGGGCGCTAAGCCACGCCCACAAAAGAAATATAGCTGCAGTAGTGTAATCTGCAGCGGAAGAGAAATGTGCGAACTAATCTTTATTTCGATATTTGCATAAAACAACAACAGCAACAACAACGAGATCAACGAGGAGTACAAAAAAAAAATAAAACAAATATGTCAAAAAATGTGCAAGCATCGTCGTTGGTTTTTGGTTTAGTTGCACTTGTTGTTTTGTTGGTGTTTTCATCTATTTTTTTGTTGGTGGCTGCCACTGCATAAAACTGCAAGCCAAAGGATTTACTGCACTGATGCAACGCCCACATCAGTGCACGCCATTCTGACACCCAGCAACAAGCAGAGATATTGCTAGCTGCTGAGACAGAGTCACGTTATTTGCAGCTGCTGCAATCTATCCGGCAAACTCTAACTCCGTCAGCAGCGGTGTTTGTGTGTGCAGTTGTGTGTGCGGGTGTGTGCGTATGGTAGAAGGTGGCAATGACGGCTTTGTGGCGAGTTGTAATAAGAGCAACAGCGGCAGCAACAACAGAATCACAGCTCTACACAGAGAGAAAAGAGTTACACATATAAATTCAAAATATGTATTTGCAATTCTACAAAAAGTCACACAATGCTCGTAAACAAGTACGAATTACTAAAAATAAGTCTTATCCTTTAGACAAATTCAAATTATCTGCATATATGAGTATAGCATATTGAACCAAGTAAGAAAGGCGCTAAGAAAGTTGTAGTCTCAATTTAACTGGATATTCTTTGTTATATGTCTTCACTTACTTTAATACTCACTGAATGCCTTTATCGGTTAGTCTTATGGGACAGACAAGAACATCTTATACTTTTAAACTGGGCTGACACGATTCTTATTTAAGTATGCACTATGCATGCATAGATTAAGAATCTTGTTCTTATTTTATTTTGTATTTGTTACACCGATGTTTACAGATAAGGATCAAGTATGCAATAAATGAAGAATGAAAGGCAAATTCTAGTGGGTTTTAAGCTCAGTTAAAAAGTGCTTAATTTGCAAAATACTAAAATTTTGGGGCTCAAGCTAGAAGTGTACGAAATAATTGATATTTTCGCTCTGTGTATACAACCCTAAACACACCTGTTCACACACACTTACACACACACACACACACATGCTGGTGCACATCTCGTTGCAAGTGTTTTTGATCTCGCGCTGCTTTAGCCTGTTGGGAATTTTGATTAAAAATGCTTCCACGTGAAGCTCAAACGTGCTTGGCGTGTACTTGGTGACAACTCTGGCAGCTTGCCTCTTCGTTGCAGTATGTGGCGGCACATAGAGGGCGTGTCACTGCGCCCTTATTGGCATTGGCGCGTTTATTTTAACACTCGCGAGTGTGTGTGTGTGTGTGTGCCTGCAAATTTTTACATTGAGATTTATCACACCAAAAACTTTAGCCAACAGGCAAATGAGCAAAAATGAAAGTCAAGTCGAAGATTGAATTCTCTTTTTTGACTTAAGCAGGACTGATAAACTGTAAAAGAAGGAAGGTTTGTCCTGGAAACAGGATCAAATATTATTTCAATGTTATATTTTAAGAATCAATTTTTGGAATAGCTCTTATTTTTAATTTTTTTTTATAAAAATTACAAAGACAAATTACATTTATTTTTTTTATATCTAAAATTGAAAATAGAATTTATATAAAAATGGAAAATGAAATATTACAATTGAATGCTTATATTTAAAATTTAAAATAAACTTAAAATAATATAAATTAAAATATCAATAAACAAGACTTCAAAGAAAATTCATATAAAAATACTACGCATCAGTAAATATTGAAGGACAAATGGACTCTTAATGTTCATAACACTCTTGGTTACTGTATAAAGATGATGTAAATATCACAACAGAAGCCGCAGCCTTTTTTCAACTGCTCCATAAAGCAATTAATAGTTAAGGCTCCTGGCGTTTGTGCAGCTGCAGGTGAGTTATAAGAGATGATATATGCATACATATAGATGATGGATATACATGAAGCTAAATGCGGGAATCTCATGGAAATGAGAAAAAGTAAAAGGGAAAAACTTCCATGCGATTAATTTGCGGCAGTAAACAAAAAGAACTGGATAAATGTTGGCAAAAGATTTACAAACTGAACAGGAATTAAAGTTTGTGTGATAAAATATTATAGTACACATACACGTGTATGGGGTTCTTCAAAATATGTACATCCAAAATTTCAGCTTTACTTTGGTCGCCGGCCTAATACGTTCATGACAAACGGTCTGGATTTAATGGCAACTTTTACCTTCAGTCTGCTTGTAGTCCCTGTTAAACTACACTAATTACTTCCCTTCGTTTTATGAGTGCGAGTATATGTACGTTTATGGGATGGAGCTCTATCAAGGAGCGTTACAAGCGGCCACAAATCAAATGCACACCAATTACCTGGCGCCAGGGCGCACAAAGCATAATCAACTGGCATAATTAACAACTAAAAATGCACACAGCGAGTTGTGCAGGTGTTAGTACGTGTGTTTGCCACCCACAGTGAGTGTATCAACCAAAATATGTTTTTCTCGCCTGGCCGTGCAATTTTCACACATTTTGCGGTGCTACGCGGCACCGCGGCGTCGCCACCTCCCATAAACAACAACAAAAACCACAATAACAAAATCAAAAACAACAACGACAAACAAGCTACAAAACAGCCTGTAGACAGTAGTAAATTATAAGTTGCAGTCTAACGGCAAAGTACAGCACATTACTCATACGTCTCATGTGCATAATTTTTTTTTACCATTTTAGCCTCGCCAATAATTATTTTCCGCTAACAAAATGGCTGCTAAAGTAAAACTGGCTCAAACGATTGCAGAAATCTAAAATATTTGAATTGAGCTGCAATATAAAGCTCAAAATTTGGGTGCATAATAAAATATGATGTGAAACGAATGCGATATTTATAAGTTGATTACTTTTGGTAAAAAGAGTCCATACAAAAATATTTTATAGGTTAAAGCCCAAAATTAAAGGAAGTGAAATATTATTGCGATAGATTTGCAATATAATTTAAATAAAAGAAAGCAGAGTTGAACGTTGTAACTAAGAACATTTAAAAATGCAATTGTTTAAATTGCATTAAATTTTGTTTAAAGATTCCATCGTACCCTTATACGTTAAGAAAAATATGTTTATCATTTTTTTCAAAATATAATATATACATAATTTTATTTTATCCAAACACTTTACTTCACCAACTGAATATATGTATATTCAAATTATAATTATGTAAATATTGCTTAGGTTTTTTTTGTTATTTGCTAATTCTACTCGATTTGTTTTAAAACGATATTGCAACAATAACAGAGCAAAAGTAACAAATACTATAATATACATAAATATAAATAAAAAAAATAGTTGTCTATAAGTACAATTTACTTAGTTGCAACTCACACATTTGCTTTAGCTCTCTTTAAGCTCTTAATAACATTAAACTTTGTTTTACTTTACTCAACGAACAACAAGTAATTTAATCAAATTAAAGTTGTTTAAGTGGTTTCAGGACATGAATTTTGATTGGTTGCTTCAACAAATTATAAGTTTATAGTACTACAAATTTGATCACTTGTGAATGCACTATTAAATCAATATAATTATAACTTTTCAAGTTTCATTTCCTCTTCTTTTTTCTTGAACCAAATTTTGTTGTGTTGATTTAGCAACCGATTAATTCGAATAAATTTACTGCACACTTAATTAGTTAAAAGCTGCTTTAAGCTCATTAAAATGTTTGGAGCAGCCAAAAGTTATAAGACTCTTGGTCCGCTCACCCCTTTTGCAGATGGAATTAACAAGAATGTTTGTTATTGATTTGCAGAGGCAAAAAGCCAACAACGAACTTTTAGCTGTTTATAATTTAGTGCAAAAATTATAAATACTTTTGGCCGGGCTTGGCCCTCTCAGTTTAAGCAAATTAGTTCAATTGCCAGGGCCAGTAAGTGAGCAGAGACTATCCCAAACTTCTGGCCCATTCCCCTGGTATAGACTTGATTAGGCTTAGGCAAAAACTTTATCCTTTGCACAGTTGTAAATAAGCAAAAGTAAATTTTGGCAAGTAATTTAAGCCACACAAACAAGCTGGCAAACAACTTTGCAGTTACCCTTAGGGGAGGCAAGGGGATGGTTATGTGGGAGGGGATGGAGGGACGGGGTGTCTGCTATTACGCCAAGGCATGTAAAGTTCTTTACCCAATTTTAATTCAAAATCAATGTATGAACTTTGCTTACATTACGCTAAAACTTTCCCATACCCACCCCCCTCACGGGCATCCCCTCCACCTCTGAATGTCGACTGAGGCTTCAATTAAGGCGCCTGCATTTGCAGTATATACTATGGCTGGATGGATGAATGGTTGGATAGAGGGATGGTTGGTTGAATGGTTGCACTATGGAAAGTTTTTGTAAAAAACTTCAAAAAAAAAACACAAGTCTGTAATGTTCCTTACTGTACATTTTAACAGTGGCCGGCCCTGTTAAGTTAACAGACGTTAAGCACAGCTGATGTAAGCGAGGAATTTGAAAGTGATTTAATTTGATGGGAATGGACCCACTTTTCCAAACTGAAAATGTTGTATTTGTGCGCTTTTACTTTTACTTTGTTACTTTATAAAGTATTGCAACAACAGGAGGAGAAAACTATTGTAAATAACTTAATAGACCCCTTTCCTTTTTTTAAGTACGGGGTCTAAAAATATTGCTCTTTTTATGAGCAAATTCCCTTTGGTATAGTAGTCAAATCTTGAAAATATTTACCCAAAATGTGAGGAGCATAATACCACCTATATCTGAAAAGCTTGGTTCGGATATCTAATAAAATAAAACAGTTTGTAAAACAAGAAGTTGCTACGTAATGCTCGTATGGCAACTATATGATATAATAATAATAGATAAATGTTAAATTTGATCATGACTTCAGCTAGCTTGGAAAACAAATAATTTGTATAAGATAGTTTTGAGAAAATCGGCGTTACCACGCTCAGTAGTTCTAGACCCAGTTCCTATTGTTATTAAAAGCTTAATGTAAAGAATAAAACCAAAAAATCTTGATTCATTCTTGAGTTATGAATTAATTACAAAAAAAAAATGGGTGGAGTTCCCACTGTGACTTGGCTGCTGTATGAAATGCCACTTACCTTCATAGATGGTTAAAGTTGCATCTGCGGATACGGCATCGCCCACGCCGTTCTCAGCCACACACTCGTAAGGCGCATCATCTCGTCCCGCCCTAACTGGCTCAATTCGGAGGATAGAAACGCCGCCCGGTTGCTCCAGCACCGTGTAACGCGATTGAGTGCCTGCATTTAGAAGTATGAGTGCATGTGTGAATGATGTGAATCGTTGGTGTCATGACCTTTCTCATATATCGCTTGCAACTTACCTGAAACTTTTTTGCTGTTTTTGCGCCAAACTATCGATGGTGGAGGATCACCGCGTGCCGCACAATAGAAGCTGGCCACGCCTCCAACACGAACGCCCTGATTCTGCGGTTTCCTGATAATCTCCGGTGGATCTGTGAAAGTGGCAAAAGAACAGCATTTGAAGGTTAGTAAAATATCAATAATTGCAGTACGACGACAGGACAACAATTTTTCAGTCGACACGGAGTAATGCAGTTTTAACGGAGTTGACCACAGATTTTACTCTGAAAAGTAGCTAACACTTTATCAGTTAAAGTGATGTAAAAGAGTTGGTAGTCTAATTTCAATTTACTGAATAGGATTAGTCCTACATATTTAAGTCGCGATCTTAATTAGTCATTTTGCTCAGTAGGTCAGTTATTTAAAAACCATCTGAATAGGGGCAATCTTTTAATTCATTTACCGTTCCTGGATGAGATTGATTAAATTATTCAATCTACATCATTTGAAATCTATTCAACTAATAACAATTTTTTTTAACCCTGTAATTTCATATTAATGTAGTCTTCAATCCGATTTATGAGGTCATTGTCAACAAGACTATAAAAATTACTAAATATATAAAAATTGTTTAAATTAGTAAACACCTTAGTTTAAAAATAACTTTATATCTAGAAATATAAGATAAGGGGGAAATCGGGATTTTCTGGCCTGATGACCAAAATTAAATTGTTACTTTAAATTGAAAAAAGAAATATGCATAAAAAGAATGAAAATTAGCAAAAACTAACAATGATGATAAGTTTTGATATGCATTTTTTTGCGTCTTTTCTTTGTTTGAGTAATCTAGAGAATTAAAATTAAATTGTAAAATATAAAAAAGAAATTGTTAATTGTATATATTTTTATATTGTTATATAAGTATATATATACATTAACAATTGTAATTTTAAAAAAAAACTGTTTAAATAAAATTAAATTTTAACCGACCAACTGATTAAAATAAAAGTTAAATTTCATGAATGGTTGAACTAAAATTCGTTGATTTAAGTGACTCGCTCATTTGAACTTATTCGGATCGAAACGACACAGCTCATTTCTTAAAAGTGGGAAATAGATTTGGTGCTGATAAGTAGGCAACACTTTTGCTAGTCAACACAACGCCATTGACTTTGCATAATTATTGCCAAAGCAACAAGCGTGGAAGGCAATATGCATACAAACATACATATGTGTATTTTGGCAGCTGCGTTACCAACAACATTTTTAAAGCCTTTCGCTGTTGCAGCGAATTCGATTTATTTAGCATTTCTCTTTGTTTTTAGTGTTTCGCTTTTCTTTTTTTTTTTACATATTTGTCACAATATGCTGTCAATACAACGCTGCATGTTGTTTGCGATACATACACACAGTCAGAGATACGAACAGGAAACGCTACATCTTTATGTGTGTGTGTTTGTGTGACATTTAAAATCTGGCAAAAATCACGAATCGTTAAACAAGCAGCAAAATATTGTCATGTCTCCCATCCCAATTCCCATTCCCGTCCCTTTCTCTACCCCATTGACATCGCCAATTGTCCTGTCGCGTTGTCGTCCTGCCGCCATTTTTTTCCAGTTTTCCTGGCAGTGCGTAAAGTAGTTTACTCAACATATCAATTCGATTTATGCATTTTATTCAATTTAAATGTTAAATTTACATTTTCATTTGCATTATCATTTACTCTTTTTTTTTATTATTACGCTGCACTTTTTCTCAAGCAGCAAACTTACGTGTCAGATATTGTATATAAGGAAAATCCGAAAAATTTGCATCTGTAAATGGTCGTCAACGGTTTAATCATTTTCAAAACGAGCGCAGCAACACGACTTTTTCGATTTACGCGTTTATTAATTACTTTATAGTTAAAAATTTATAATTGGTTCATTGGTCTTAAACTTAAATGTAAAACTAATTCTTAACTTAAGTGATAAGTGATAGAATAATTATATAAATAATATTAAAGTCTTTTATTTTGTCTGGAAATCTAATTTAAATTAAACTACATACTTTTTAATTCATAATAAAATATCGGTACACTTTGCTTAAATTCTAATACATTCAGTATAAAATTGATCTTGAAAGTTACATTTAAATTTCCTATTTCAACTCCTTACATAGGTGAGAAACCTTTAAATGTAATTAAAAAATCTTAAAGACAATACATCTTTGAAATGCTGAGATTTAAAGTTGAACAAGTTAAAACGTATCTCTAGAAATTTCAGAAAGTCTAAAGAAATTACATGAATTCAATTTAAATCCATTTGATTTTTGTTGAGTTTCTTTTAACTAACATGTATTTTTTATTTAATATGAAATTGAAAGCATTACAAGTTCTTAGAGTTTTTACCAAAGATCTTAGAGTTTTGTTAGACATGATATCTTTAGGGACTAGAAGTCACTGTGCAAACAAGACAAGAAGTTCGGGTTGAACAAAGGAAAGAATATATATAGAGAAAGAGAGAGAGAGATATTATAATGAGATAGAAAAAGAGATATAGTGTTTGTTGCATTGTTGCTTTGGTCACAAATCTGAGGACATTGTAAGTAGGAGTAATGTAAATAATTTAAAGTTTGCTACAGGCGTACACAGCCAAAACATGCAGACCATTTGTTGGCTAATGCGTTGCCATTGTTGTGATTGTTACCAAATACTTTTTGGTATCATTTGGCAAGTTTTGCGTTCAATGTTTGCCTCGAAAACTTGTTGGCCAGAGAGTTTTCCAACAATAACAGCAAAAATGAAAAGAAAATAGTGAAAATATTCGTGATATGTGGGTGTGGCTTTGAAGTTGAGCCAACAGTCAACAGAACAGCAGTTGTTCGGGCCAATTTCATATGCCACTTTGTGTCTACCTCAATTTCAGCAGAATATTTCAAATTTGACACTTGCAAATGCAACTGTGGTCACGAATTTAACTGCAAACAGTATTAAACAACAGAAGTAAAATTAAGGCCAAATGAATGCGGTAACATCTTTGAATGAGTACCAAGCTAAATTATAAATAAGAAATTTTAATAACAAATTGGACAACTTAAGTGTTAAGTTATCGTTGGTTCATAAACTGCATCAGAATCTTGAGTATTTTATATTTACAACAGTATTTATATTATTTATGATTGTTTTTTAAATTTTTTCAGCAAACTATCTACAGAGTCTCTCATCAGGCATAAGATCATCAGGCATAAGAAAAGACTTCAACAACTTCATCGAATGTCGTTCAAATTTACTATAAATTCATGGAGCAAGTGTTTTACAGAACGTCTCACTTAAAACTATTATTATTTCAGAATGCCTACATCACAAGATTCTTAAAAAATACTAATACTTCTTCAAATCCCTGTTGAATTTAGCGAAGAAAACATATTAAGGAACATTTTTAAACAGAATTGCGTATTTTTGCTGTTGCTCATTATAAAACGCCCAATAGAGTTTTGTGGATCTGAGTGGCAAGAAGAAGATTACTTGCCTGTTGTTGCTCGCAATGTCGTCGCTGGATTTGCGAAGCACTTGAAAGCATTTAACGCTTACGTTAACAGTTTTTATAGCCCAAGAAGCAAGTAGAAGCAGCCGAAGCAATAAGCATATTGGTTTGTGGCTGTAATGAGCTAAGACCCCACCTACCCCGCAATATCCACATCACCACAAGATGGCTAAGCAAATATACCGCGATTTCTTCATCTTTTCTTTATTTTTTTTTTTTTATCTCAGCGCCTTCTTTTGGCGCATTTGCTAAGTTTAATGTTTGCTTAAACAATTTGATTGCCAAGCGCCAGACATACAGAGAGACAGTCAGACACTTGCGTGACGAGTCATAAAAATCGTATCATTACAGCCATAAAACTGGAATTTCTGTTTATTTGTTGGATTGCCAACATTGCTTCATGTTGTTGTTGCCTGCCATAGAGCAAAAATTTAAATAAATTTAATTATGTTTGTATTCAGCGAGTGGATGAAGGAGCCAGAGAAGGGACAGGAGTACGAACATTGCCTGTTACAAAGATTAAAGGAATACCAAATTAAATTTGTAGATGCTATAGATAGTAGTAGAAGCGCCAGGTCTGCTTTGATTTGATATAGGGGCTTCATATACGTGTACGTGTAGTATGTGTAGTTAAACTGCAACCAACTTTTTGCCTTGCGTGCAGCTTTTTGCTGATTTTTCATTTCGCACGATTCGCTGGCTGGGGATTTGGGAGTTGGAGGTTAAGCTCCATAGAGTGAGCAAACAGTTTCGTTGTTGATATGTGCAAATTGATTTCAACGTTTGAAATGTGCAGTTATAGATACACACTAACACACACCCAAACAGACACAAAACGATACCCAGTCAGCCTGGCAATTTATATGGAAATTAATACTAACATTTTTACTATAACAAAAAGAAGAAAATTGCGCAAAAAAAAATATATGTGTATAAAATCGAATTGATTTTGTTCAAAATATTCTGGAAACATTTTCCCAGACAGTGACGTAGTTTAATAATTAGAAAAGGCAGTTAAAAGGTGCATGGGAGTATAATTTTGAAAAATTGTGGAACGTTTGCAATGTATGTAAGTTGTGTGAAATGTGGGGTTATAACACATACAATTTTACTAAATGTAGAAATCAAAACTCGCTCAATTGTGAAGTTCGATGTAAAATAAGTAAATAAATATATAAAAAATAAAATCAAGATGAAATCATATTGCAGTAATTATATAAATTACACAATTTTTCATACTTTACTATCACAAATTAAGTTTTTGTTTTAAATTAAAGCTTATGTTCAGGGGCTTCTAAGACCACAAATCGATATATCGGAGCCTAGCCTCCAAATATTTTGGAGGTATGCATATGATATACATTACTATTTTATCACATGTGATTTATGAGTTCAAGTATAACATACAGTTTTTATTTTCATGTTAATATTCATTTAGTCTAAAACTCAATTAAGCCTCCAACTTTTCGATGATTCAAAATCACAAAAACGCAACTCTGTGACCCTCTAACTTTCTCACTTTTTAACTCCTTTTGCAGTGACGCCTCTGTTTTTAGAACATTGTAGAATTATGGCTATAACTTTTGGCCTTGTTTCCAATATGCCAAAAAGCTCATAAAAATTGACCGCGTGCGGTAAGCAGAGGGTAAGGTGTTCCTTTTCAGAGAGACTTTGGGAGAATGGCAAAAGAGGCGGGGCAAGGGGGCTAAAGGCATATAAAATCAGCATATGCTGTGCGCCGTAAAGTATGCAGCTGTTTTTTATGGCCGTAACCCTAGTTGAGAAAGTTAGGCCTTCAAATGTTTTGGGCCTGGCAATTTATGACGCTACTTCTAAGCTCCCCCCTGGCAACTTCTCCTACCGTACCACCTACCTCGAGCAACGTTTTTCTATTTCATCTGTACGACTTTTTAATAAGTGCCAAGTGCGGGAGGAAAGAAAATTTGCCAACATTTTAGGGTTAGACTCTGATGTAATAGGAAAAGGCTTAAGCTGCAAAGTGTTTGGAGACGTAGAGACTCCCCGCGGGAGGAGTGTACACTGATAAAAAAAATGTTCTAAATTTAAGATTTTGGTCTATAGCTAAGAATTTTGGTCTAAATAATGCGTCGAGAATATAAAATTCTTAAATTAAGAGAACACATCTTGGATCTAAGAGCATTTAAAATAAGATTAATTTCTCGTTTTAAGAATAAATGTTCTCAGAATTAAAATCAAAAGTTAAAAAACTTAAAAATGATTTTTTAAACTTAAAATTTTCTGTTTACTTGTGATTTATATATAATACAATTTTTTCTGTTTTATTAATTTTATAAATGTTATTACAATTTGTTAGGAGTGGGATTCGAGCCAGCAACCTACTGCTCCACAACTAAAGCGGTTTCTCTAACCAGAGCGCCACGGGGCCAGCTTTTGTTTCATATGAAATAGAACATATTTATACTTTTCTAAGAATTTAAGATTTATTTTCTTGCATTAAGAATTTTGATTTTTTAAATAGATATTCTTAGTATTAGTAATATGGTCTTAAAATGTTCTTATTTTAAGAACAAAATATTTAAGATGAATGTTCTTGATTTTAGGAGCTGGTCTTTTTTTC